>NW_026291973.1:0-26732 GCF_023091745.1 Budorcas taxicolor | reverse complement strand
GCGAGTTGTCTTGCACAAGGTGCCGTAGGATTCAGTAATAGAAATGTGGTGGATTAGGTTGTCGTCTTTTTCTCGGCTCACGACGTACGATACGGGACGGAAAAAATAGCGAAAAAGAAGAAAAGTGTCCAAAAACTGATGAAAACGTTCAATTTTGGGCTCCAAAAATACGTCCAGTTGAGCAGGCTTGCTGTCCCTGTCGTAGATCTCTCGGAGAGCTTTCCAACGTTATGTTGTACGCCCCGTAACTCCTTACGGATAAAAAGTAATAGGCACCGGAGCGACGGAGACCTGGTCCTAAGCCCCAAGGCCTCGGTTTGCGGGCCCAGCCTATACGTGAAGCGAAGTTGTCTTGCCCAAGGTGGCATGGGATTAGGTAATAGAAATGTGATGGATTAGGTTGTCGTCCTTTTCGTGGCTCACGACGTACAATCCGAGACAGAAAAATAGCACAAAAGAAGAAAATTGTCCAGAAACTGAAGAAAACGTTCGATTTTGGGCTTCAAAAATAGGCGTTGCCCAGCAGGCTTGCTCCCCTTGTCGTAGGGCTCTCGTAGAGCTTTCCAACGGTATGCTGTACGTCGCGTAACTCCTTACGGATCAAAAGCTATGGGCACCGGAGCGACGGAGACCTGGTCCTAAGCCCTACGCCCTCGTATTGCTGGCACAGCATCTACGTGAAGCGAAGTTGTCTTCCCCAAGGTGGCGTGGGATTCGGTAATAGAAATGTGATGGATTAGGTTGTCGTCATTTTCGCGGCTCACAACATACGATCCGGGATGGAAAAACAGCACAAAAGAAGAAAAGTGTCCAGAAATTGATGAAAACATTCAATTTTGGGCTATGAAAACAAGCACAGCTGAGCTGGATTACTGCCCCCATCGTAGCGCTCTCAGAGAGCTTTCCAACGGTATGCTGTGCGGCGCGTAACTCCTTACAGATCAAAAGGTATGGACACCAGAGAAACGGAGACTTGGTGCTGAGCCCCACGCCCTCGGTTTGCGGGCCCAGCCTCTACGTGAAGCGAAGTTGTCTTGCACAAGGTGCCGTGGGATTCGGTAATAGAAATGTGATGGATTCGGTTGTCGTCTTTTTCGCAGCTCACGACGTACGATCTGGGACAGAAAGATAGCGCAAAAGAAGAAAAGTGTCCAAAAATTGATGAAAACGTTCAATTTTGAGCTCCGAAAATAGACGCAGCCGAGCAGGCTTGTTGCCTTCGTCGTAAAGCTTTCAGAGAGCTTGCCAATGGTATGTTGTGTGCTGCGTAACTCCTTACGGATCAAAAGTTATAGGCACCAGAGCGACGGAGACCTGGTCCGAGGCCCCATGCCCTCGGTTTGCGGGCCCAGCCTCTATGTGAAGTGAAGTTGTCTTGCCCAAGGTGGCAAGGGATTCGGTAATATAAATTTGATGGATTAGGTTGTCATCCTTTTCGCGGCTCACGACGTATGATCCGAGACGAAAAAATAGCGCAAAAGAAGAAATGTGTCCAGAATTTGATGAAAACGTTCGATTTTGGGTCCCGAAAAATAGGCGCAGCGAAGCAGGCATGCTGCCCCCGTCGTAGAGCTCTCGGAGTGCTTTCCAACGGTATGTTGTGCGCCGCGTAACTCCTTACGAATCAAAAGTTATGGGTACCGCAACGACGGAGGCCTGGTTCTAAGCCCCAAGCCCTCGGTTTGCGGGCCCAGCCTCTACATGAAGCAAAGTTGTCTTGCACATGGTTCCGTGGGATTCGGTAATAGAAATGTGGTGGATTAGGTTGTCGTCTTTTTCGCTTCTCACGACGTACGATACGGGACGGAAAAAATAGCGCAAAAGAAGAAAAGTGTCCAGAAACTGATGAAAACGTTCCATTTTGGGCTCCGAAAATAGGCGCATTGAGCAGGCTTGCTGCCCCTATCGTAGAGCTCTCGGAGAGCTTTCCAACGGTATGCGGTATGCCTCGTAACTCCTTACGGATCAAAAGTAATGGGCATCGGAGCGACGGAGACGTGGTCCTAAGCCCCAAGGCCTCGGTTTGCGAGCCCAGCCTCTACGTGAAGCGAAGTTGTCTTGCCAAAGGTGGCATAGGATTCAGTAATAGAAATGTGATGGATTCAGTTGTCATCTTTTTCGCAGCTCACGACGTACGATCCGGGATAGAAAGATAGCGCAAAAGAAGAAAAGTGTCCAGAAAATGATGAAAACGTTCAATTTTGGGCTCCGAAAACAGGCGCAGCCGAGCAGGCTTGTTGCCTCTGTCGTAGAGCTCTCGGAGAGCTTTCCAATGGTATGCTGTGTGCTACGTAACTCCTTACGGATCAAAAGTTATAGGCACCAGAGCGACGGAGACCTGGTCCGAAGCCCACGCCCTCGGTTTGCGGGCCCAGCCTCTACGTGAAGTGAAGTTATCTTGCCCAAGGTGGCATAGGATTCGGTAATAGAAATCTGATGGATTAGGTTGTCGTCCTTTTCGCGGCTCACGACGTACTATCCGGGAAGAAAAAACAGCGCAAAGGAAGAAAAGTGTCCAAAAACTTATGAAAACGTTTGATTTTTGGCTCCGAAAATAGGAGCAGTAAAGCAAGATTGCTGCCCCCGTCGTAGAGCTCTCGGAGAGCTTTCCAACGGTATGCTGTGCGCTGTGTAACTACTTACGGATCAAAAGTTATAGATACCAGAGCGACGGAGAACTAGTCCTAAGTCCCACGCCCTCGGTTTGCGGGCCCAGCCTCTACATGAAGCGAAGTTGTCTTGCACAAGGTTCCATGGGATTTGGTAATAGAAATGTGATGGATTAGGTTGGCGTCCTTTTCGCGGCTCATGACGTACGATATGGGACAGAAAAACAGCGCAAAAGAAGAAAAGTGTCCAAAATTTGATGAAAACGTTCAATTTTGGGCTCCGAAAATAGGCACTGCCGAGAAGGCTTGCTGACCTCATCGTAGAGCTCTCGGAGAGCTTTCCAACGGTATGCTGTGCACCGCGTAACTCCTTACAGATCAAAAGGTATGGGCACCGGAGAAACGGAGACCTGGTCCTAAGCCCCACACCCTCGGTTTGCTGGCCCAGCCTCTACCTGAAGCGAAGTAGTCTTGCACAAGGTGCCGTGGGATTCTGCAATAGAAATGTAGTAGATTAGGTTGTCGTCCTTTTCGAGGCTCACGATGTACGATCCGGGACAGAAAAATTGCGCAAAAGAAGAAAACTGTCCAGAAACTGATGAAAATGTTTAATTTTGGGCTCCGAAAATAGGCGTAGTTGTGCAGGCTTGCTACCCCTATTGTAGAGCTCTCGGAGAGCTTTCCAACGGTATGCTGTGCGCCACGTAACTCCTTACGGATCAAAAGTAATGGGCACCGGAGTGACGGAGACCTGGTCCTAAGCCCCACGCCCTCGGTTTGCGGGCCCAGCCTCTACGTGAAGCGAAGTTGTCTTGCATAAGGTGACATGGGATTCGGTATTAGAAATGTGATGGATTTGGTTGTCGTCCTTTTCGCGGCTCACAACGTACAATCCGGGACAGAAAAACAGTTCAAAACAAGAAAAGTGTCCAGAAACTGATGAAAACGTTCAATTTTGGGCTCCAAAAATAGGTACAACCGCGTAGGCTTGTTGCCCCCGTCGTAGAGCTCTCAGAGAGCTTTCCAACGGTATATTGTGCGCCGCGTAACTCTTTACGGATCAAAATTTATGTGTAACGGAGCGACGGAGACCTGGTCCTAAGCCCTACGCCCTCAGTTTGCGGGCCCAGCCTCTATGTGAAGTGAAGTTGTCTTGCTAAAGGTGGCATGAGATTCAGTAATAGAAATTTGATGGATTAGGTTGTCGTCCTTTTTCGCGGCTCACGACGTACGATCCGGGACTGAAAAATTGCATAAAGGAAGAAAAATGTCCAGAAATTGATGAAAATGTTCAATTTTGGGCTCTGAAAACAGGCGCAACCTAGCAGGCTTGCTGCCAACATCTTAGAGCTCTCAGAGAGCTTTCCAACGATATGCTGTGCGCCGCGTAACTCGTTACGGATCAAAAGTTATGGGCATCGGAGCGACAGAGACCTGGTCCTAAGCCCCACACCCTCGATTTGTGGGCCCAGCCTCTACGTGAAGCGAAGTTGTCTTGCATAAGGTGCCGTGGGATTAGGCAATAGAAATGTGTTGGATTAGGTTGTCGTCCTTTTCACGGCTCACGACGTACGATCCGGGAAGAAAAAACAGCGCATAAGAATAAAAGTGTCAAGAAACTGATGAAAACGTTCGATTTTGGGCTCCAAAAACAGGCACAGCAAAGCAAGCTTGCTACCCCTGTCGTAGAGCTCTCGGAGAACTTTCCAACGGTATGCTGTGCGCCGCGTAACTCTTTACGGATCAAAAGTTATAGGCACCGAAGCGACAGAGACCTGGTCCTAAGCCCCACGCCCTCGGTTTGCAGGCCCAGACTCTACGTGAAGCGAAGTTGTCTTGCACAAGGTGCCGTGGGATTCGGTAATAGAAATATGTTAGATTAGGTTGCCGTCCTTTTCGCGGCTCACGACGTACGATCCGGGATAGAAAAACAGCGCAAAAGAAGAAAAGTGTCTAGAAACTGATGAAAACGTTCAATTTTGGCTCCGAAAACAGGCGCAGTTGTCACGCCCCAACCCGTCCTATAAGGTTAGACTAGGGTGTGAACTAAACATTCAAGTAATATCACGTGCTTAGCTGTTTATGAAGATTTAACACCTAATGATTTAGTCTAAACTCTAAAGTTTTTCCGAAAAACCGGCAGCATGACGGCTGTAATTGGGCTATTTTGTTTGACCTAATTCTCTAAACGCCTCAATTATTCCAATCATTAATCCAATTCCATTAAGGACTCCTATTTGTCACCAACCGATTTGCCTACTAGTTTATCTTAAAAAGTCTCGTTTGGTTAATAAGCCTAGCATGATAACTATGTCCCGTTTATTTGTCAATTTCCTATCATGCAAGTACCTATTATCCTTTAGTTTGCAAATGAGCACCTAAGTGAAATTAGATAGAATTAACTTAGTTGATTGTTCATCTAGTGGTTTGAATGCCTACGATAACTACTAATTAAGAAAACAAAAGCAAACAACCAAATAAAAGTTCGTCCGGTTATAGATAGTACAATCCCAGAATTAGACCCAAATTACAACGGGGTCATTTACATCAATAAAATGAATAGTTTGCAATCAAACACAACATCCATATAGCAACCACTTTCAGGCAAAGCACAAAAGCACGTAGGGACAGGCAATCACTCCAAGGAATCATCGTTAGGCACATCGTCCTTGGGTACCTGTTCTTGATCTTCTTCACCTGAGATGATAAAAGAGGGTGAGTCCTTATGAACTCAGCAAGGGGGAACGAGAAATACGTTTTGAAACTCATTTTCCGGTTCAATTTATGAAAACTCTTTTTGAGAACATGTCACGTATTACAAATAATAAGGTACGCAATTATAAGAAACAAATCGAGTAACGGATACAAAGTAAGGGAACAAAAATTCCAATCTTTCCTCCCCGGGGTTCTCTAGGAACCAAGCGAGAGTACTTACATATAAGTACAGGAACAAGAATACCAGTCTTTCCTCCCCGAGGTTCTCTAGGAACCAAGCGAGAGTACTTATACACATAGTAAAAAGGATACGGTGAGCATTTGCTCTCAATATCAATTTCGATTCATTTGGTACGGCCGACTTCAATAATCCACTTATCGCTCCTAATTGGGTGTACTCCGGATGTACCCCGAAACCTACGACCCAACTCTCCGAGGGTGGAATGCCAAGCGAGAGAGGGAATTGGACCATGGTACTCACGGGAACACCGGCAAGCCCTATGCCGCCCGGCGTTCGTGAAACGCTACCATGCCACAATGAAAGGTTGCAACCTCGTATGCAATGCACATTTATAACATTTAACATATCACATTAGGAGGACAACAAAGTAGGTCGCCTCCGAGCCATTTCAATATCACATATTGCCAAGTAAACGAACGAGGCATGCTTGACATGAAATTTCACTTGTAGAACACATAGAGTCATATGAACATTAAACGGGCAGCCACGTAACACATGCAAGTCAAGCCATATAACTCATTTCGAAGTCCACGTAATCAAGTGATACGATTATTCAACATGCAATGACATCAATCATGGGTTCGGGTGCAAGAAAAGCTTATTTGTCAACATGCAATGGTCAAAATCACATTTGAAGTTATAAGACATTTACGGGCAGCCCACTAAGCATGTAATTCCCACACAATGTCCAATTGATCAATACTTAGCAAAACTACCTAGTCATTAGGGTTTCCATGTCATGTATATTCGTGCAATTTGAGCCTCAACCCAACTCAAAGTCAATCTCAAACCATGCATCATTTAATTCAACATCCTCAAACATTCAAAACAGTCCACACAACATCCCGTAGCTATAATCCCAAACATTTAATTCAACAAGAGGAGTCACAACAATTTTCTAAGCACAACATTAAGTGAAACCCTTACTGCAATAGGCTGTCTTCTCACAATCAATCAGATAAGAAAAAAAATCTCCAAATTTAGTGAATAAGATGTCAAATTAAAGCTTAAGAAGTTAACTAAAATCAGAAACAAACCTTGCATCAATTGGAGTTCGGGATCATTAGATATAGCCGAAAAAGTGGAATAGCACAAAACTGTCCAGATTTGCACACTTTTCAGAAATTGACGTTTTTTCAGGTCCTTAGGGTCAGTTTTAGCCTTGGTCCATTTCTGACAAAATTGTCCAGAACTGAAAAATATAGCATCACACCAAATTTCATGCATTTTGGACATCATTTACAAAGTCAAATATGGTTCGTTCCACAAGGTCAGTGCATCTGCCAAAACCTGCTTCAGTTTTCCAGATTTCCAGATTTGGTCACATTTTAAAGATTTGCCATTTTGAGGACCATAGTGTCAAAATTAGATTCGGCCTATTTCTGGGAAAAATTTTCAAAACCGTCCAAAATAGTCACCTACCAATTTTCAAGCATTTTAAACATCATTTGCCTAGCTAAACTTACCTCGAACAGACTGGTCAGAGAGCTGTCAACAATTTCGACTTCACCTAGCATCATTTTCAAGCCAAGATCTTGCCATGCATGGTTGTTTAAGCTTATGAACGACCATATAGCTCAAGTACAGAAGCAAATACACACATTTATGAGCATGCATGTGAATTTTTGAAGAGTTTTCAAAAGGTTTTAACCCTCACCTTAGCAATCAACCACAAAGATACTCAAAAACCTTGTTGAAGCTCAATCTCTTCTTCTCCTTTGCCTAGCCGAAACCCCAACTAGCTTTTCTCTATTTTTCCTAGCTTAGTGATCAAGCTCTTAGTACATGCATGTAGTTAGGACTTGAAGAAAAGAAATGGATGCCAAGAAGCTTACCTAGGCCGAAAATGGTGACTCAAAATGCTTGCATGTGTGTTTCTTGCATCCTAGCTTGCTTGGGTGAGTTTCTTTGCTTGTGGTTTGTCTTGATGCACCGTAGGATGATGAAGATGAGCTAAGAGGTTGAGAGAACTCAGCCAAAACCGAAATGGAGAGAGAAAATGAGAGGGAAGTGAGAGAAATTGAGAGAAAATGAGAGAATATGACAAAAGTGATGGCTTTGCAATTTTTTGAGCATATGGTCAGCATTGGGCATACAAATTCAGACTTTTTGTGTCTTCAAGGAGTATTTTGAAATGGCTAGCATGGGCATGGAGCACTCGGTCGAAAATGGTGGAGATTTGAGGAGAATTTGAGCAATTTTTTATGCATTGTGTTAAGTGTTTTGTCATAGTTTGTCTAGGACTAATTTTTTATGCATTTGTGTCATTAGAATTGTCATAGGAATGTTGGGGAATGAGGGAATCTAGGTAGAATAAAATATAGGAATGTTTGTTGATGAGTTGAATTATGAATAGAATAATAGATAGTGGAAAATGTAGGAATAGTTTAGTATTATTTTATTGTTAGTGGAGTTCGTAGAGAATTTGAATTATGAATATAATATTGGTTAGTGGATTGTGTAGGATTATTTTAGTGTCTAGTGCTTTGTGCAGGATTCTTTCTTGATTAACTTGGTGGCATGGATTCCTAAGTCTAGGGCACAAATTACGAGGTAGACACGAACTACGAGGTACAACACGTATTTCAAGACTAAGGCACATACTTCAAGATAAGTGCACGGATTCTAATGCTAACACACGCAACCCTAGGTGAATGAACGTAGACCAAAATAAGGCACGTATAACGAGGCATACACGAAAACTAAGACATGGCACATAATCCAAGGTCGGTCATACAGTTCTGGGTCTAAGGCGCATAAATCGAGGTAGGACACGTTATTCGGGGTCGGGCCTCACAACAGCCGAGTAGGCTTGTTACCCCCGTCGTAGAGCTCTCGAAGAACTTTCCAACGGCATGCTATGCGCCACGTAACTCTTTACGGATCAAAAGTTATGGCCACAGGAGCGACAGAGACCTGGTCCTAAGCGCCACGCCCTCGGTTTGCGTGCCCAGCCTCTTCGTGAAGCGAAGTTGTCTTGCCCAAGGTGACATGGGATTCGGTAATAGAAATCTGCTGGATTAGGTTGTCGTCCTTTTCACGGCTCACGACGTACGATACGGGACGAAAAAATAGCGCAAAAGAAGAAAGGTGTCCAGAAACTGATGAAAACATTCGATTTTGGGCTCCAAAAACAGGCGCAGTAGAGCAGACTTGCTGCCCTCGTCTTAGAGCTCTCGGAGAGCTTTCCAACGGTATGTTGTGCGCCGCGTAACTCCTTACGGATCAAAAGTTATGGGCACTGGAGCGACAGAGACCTGGTCCTAAGCCCCACGCCCTCGGTTTGCGAGCCCAGCCTCTACGTGAAGCGAAGTTGTCTTGCCGAAGGTAGCATGGGATTCGGAAATAGAAATCTGATGAATTAGGTTGTCATCCTTTTCGCGGCTCACGACGTACGATCCGGGACAAAAAAATAACGCATAAGAAGAAAAATGTCCAGAAACTGATGAAAACATTCAATTTTGGCCTCCAAAAATAGGCACAGCAAAGCAGGCTTGTTGCCCCGGTCGTAGAGCTCTCAGAGAGCTTTCCAACGGTATGCTGTGCGCCATGTAACTCCTTACGGATCAAAAGTTATGGGCACCGGAGCGACGGAGAACTGGTCCTAAGCCCCACGCCCTCGGTTTGTGGGCCCAGCCTCTACGTGAAGCGAAGTTGTCTTGCACAAGGTGCCGTGGGATTCGGTAATAGAAATGTGATGGATTAGGTTGTCGTCCTTTTCGCGGCTTACGACGTACGATCCGGGACAGAAAAACACGCAAAAGAAGAAAAATGTCCAGAAATTGATGAAAATGTTCAATTTTGGGCTCCAAAAACAGGCGCAGCCGAGTAGGCTTGTTGCCTCCGTCGTAGAGCTCTCGGAGGGCTTTCCAACGGTATGCTGTGCGCTGTGTGACACTTTACGGGTCAAAAGTTATAGGCACCAGAGCAACGGAGACCTGGTCCTAAGCCCCATGCCCTCGGTTTGCGGGCCCAGCCTCTACGTGAAGTGAAGTTGTCTTGCCCAAGGTGGCATGGGATTCGGTAATAGAAATATGATGGATTAGGTTATCGTCCTTTTCACGGCTCACGACGTACGATCATGGACGGAAAAACACTGCATAAGAAGAAAACTGTGTAGAAATTGATGAAAACGTTGGATTTTGGGCTCTGAAAATAGGCACAGCAAAGCAGGCTAGCCACCCCAGTCGTAGAGCTCTCAGAGAGCTTTCCAACAGTATGCTGTGCGCCGCGTAACTCCTTGCGGATCAAGAGTTATAGGCACCGGAACGACGGAGACTTGGTCCTAAGCCCCACGCCCTCGGTTTGCTGGCCCAGCCTCTACGTGAAGCGAAGTTATCTTGTACAAGGTGTCGTAGGATTCGGTAATAGAAATGTGTTGGATTAGGTTGTCATCCTTTTCGCGGCTTACGTTGTACGATCCGGGATAAAAAAACAGCGCAAAAGTAGAAAAGTGTCCAGAAACTGATGAAAACGTTCAATTTTTGGCTCTGAAAACAAGTGCAGCCGAGCAGGCTTACTGCCCCCATCGTAGAGCTATTGGAGAGCTTTCAACGGTATGCTGTGCGTCGTGTAACTCCTTACGGATCAAAAGTTATGGGCACTAGAGTGACGGAGAACTGGTCCTAAGCCCCACGTCCTCAGTTCGCGAGCCCAGCCTCTACGTGAAGCGAAGTTGTCTTGCACAAGGTGCCATGGGATTCGGTAATAGAAATGTGATGGATTAGGTTTTCGTCCTTTTCGCGGCTCATGACGTACGATACGGGATAGAAAAAAAGCGCAAAAGAAGAAAAGTGTCCAGAAATTGATGAAAATGTTCAATTTTGGGCTTCGAAAACAGGCGCAGCCGAGAAGGCTTGCTACCCCCGTCGTAGAGCTCTCAGAGAGCTTTCCAACGGTATGCTGTGCGCTGCGTAGGTCCTTATAGATCAAAATGTATGGGCACCGGAGCAACGGAGACCTGGTCCTAAGCCCCACGGCCTCGGTTTGCGAGCCCAGCCACTACGTGTAGCGAAGTTGTCTTGCCAAAGGTGGCATGGGTTTCGGTAATAGAAATCTGATAGATTAAGTTGTCGTCCTTTTTGCTGCTGACGACGTACGATCCGGGACGGAAAAACATCGCAAAAGTAGAAAAGTGTCCAGAAACTGATGAAAATATTCAATTTTGGGCTCCAAAAATAGGATATACGGGGCACACATGCTGTCCCCGTCGTAGAGCTCTCGGAGAGCTTTCCAACGATATGCTGTGCGCTGCGTAACTCCTTACGGATCAAAAGTTATGGACACCGGAGCGACAGAGACCTGGTCCTAAGCCCCACGACCAAGATTTGCAGGCCCAGCCTCTATGTGAAGCAAAGTTGTCTTGCACAAGGTAGCGTGCGATTCGGTAATAGAAATGTGTTGGATTAGGTTGTCGTCCGTTTCGTGGCTGACGTCGTACGATCTGGGACAGAAAAATAGTGCAAAAGAGAAAAAGTCTCCATAAATTAATGAAAACATTCAATTTTGGCTCCGAAAATAGGCGCAGCCGAGCAGGCTTGCTGCCCCCGTCGTAGAGCTCTCAGAGAGCTTTCCAACGGTATGCTATGCGCCGCGTAACTCCTTACGGATCAAAAGTTATGGGCACCGGAGCGATGAAGATCTGGTCCTAAGCCCCACCCCCTCTGTTTGCGGGCCAAGCCTCTACGGGAAACAAAGTTGTCTTGCCCAAGGTGGCATGGGATTCGGTAATAGAAATATGATGGATTAGGTTGTCGTCCTTTTCGCGGCTCACGACGTACGATCCGGGACGGAAAAACATCGCAAAAGAAGAAAACTATCCAGAAACTGATAAAAATGTTTGATTTTGGGCTCTGAAAACAGGCGCAGCAGAGCAGGGTTGCTGTCCCCGTCGTAGAGCTCTCGGAGAACTTTCCAACGGTAAGCTGTGCGCCGCGTAACTCCTTACGGATCAAAAGTTATAGGCACCGGAGCGACGGAGACCTGGTCCTAAGCACCACGCCCTTGGTTTGCGGGCCCAGCTTCTACGTGAAGTGAAGTTGTCTTGCACAAGGTGCCATGGAATTCGGTAATAGAAATGCGATGGATTAGGTTGTCGTCCTTTTCGCAGCTCACGACGTACGATCCGGGACAGAAAAACATCGCAAAAGAAGAAAAGTGTCCAGAAACTAATGAAAATGTTCAATTTTGGGCTCCAAAAATAGGCACAGCCGAGCAGGCTTGATGCCACTGTCGCAGAGCTCTCGGAGAGCTTTCCAACGGTATGTTGTACGCTAGGTAAGTCCTTAAGGATCAAAATTTATGGGTACCGGAGCGACGCAGACCTGGTCCTAAGCCCCACGCCCTCGGTTTGCGGGCCCAGCCACTAAGTGAAGCGAAGTTGTCTTGCCAAAGGTGGCATGGGATTCGGTAATAGAAATATGATAGATTAGGTTGTCGGCCTTTTCGCAGCTGACGACGTACGATCCGGGACGGAAAAACATCGCAAAAGTAGAAAAGTGTCCAGAAACTGATAAAAATATTCAATTTTTGGCTCCGAAAATAGGCGCTGCAAGGCACACATGCTGCCCCCGTCGTAGAGCTCTCGGAGAGCTTTCTAACGATATGTTGTGCGTTGCGTAACTCCTTACGGATCAAAAGTTATGGGCACCGGAGCGACAAAGACCTGGTCCTAAGCCCCACGCCCACGATTTGCAGGCCCAGCCTCTACGTGAAGTGAAGTTGTCTTGCACAAGGTGCCGTGGGATTCGGTAACAGAAATGTGTTGGATTAGGTTGTCGTCCGTTTCGTGGCTCATGACGTACGATCCGGGACAGAAAAACTGCGCAAAAGAGGAAAAGTCTCCATAAATTAATGAAAACGTTCAATTTTGGCTTCGAAAATAGGCGCAGCCGAGCAGGCTTGCTGCCCCAGTCGTAGAGCTCTCAGATAGATTTCCAACGGTATGCTATGCGCCGTGTAACTCCTTACGGATCAAAAATTATGGGCACCGGAGTGATAGAGACCTGGTCCTAAGCCCCACCCCCTCTGTTTGCGGGCCCAGCCTCTACGGGAAGCAAAGTTGTCTTGCCCAAGGTGGCATGGGATTCGGTAATAGAAATATGATGGATTAGGTTGTCGTCCTTTTCGTGGCTCACGACGTACGATCCGGGACAGAAAAACATCGCAAAAGAAGAAAACTATCCAGAAACTGATGAAAATGTTTGATTTTGGGCTCTGAAAACAGGCGCAGTAGAGTAGGCTTGCTGTCCCCGTCGTAGAGCTCTCGGAGAAATTTCCAACGGTAAGCTGTGCGCCGCGTAACTCCTTTCGGATCAAAAGTTATAGGCACTGAAGCAACGGAGACTTGGTCCTAAGCCCCATGCCCTCGGTTTGCAGGCCCAGCCTCTACGTGAAGCGAGGTTGTCTTGCCAAAGGTGGCATGGGATACGGTAATAGAAATCTGATAGATTAGGTTGTCGTTCTTTTCGCGGCTGACGACGTACGATCCAGGATGGAAAAACATCGTAAAAGTAGAAAAGTGTCCAGAAACTGATGAAAATATTCGATTTTGGGCTCCGAAAATAGGCGCTGCAGGGCACACTTGCTGCCCCCATCGTAGAGCTCTCGGAGAGCTTTCCAACGATCTGCTGTGTGCTGCGTAACTCCTTACGGATCAAAAGTTATGGGTACCGGAGTGACAGAGACCTGGTCCTAAGCACCACGCCCACGATTTGCAGGCCCAGCCTCTACGTGAAGCGAAGTTGTCTTGCACAAGGTGCCGTGGGATTCGGTAACAGAAATGTGTTGGATTAGGTTGTCGTCCGTTTCGTGGCTCACGACGTACGATCCGGGACAGAAAAACAACGCAAAAGAGGAAAAGTCTCCATAAATTAATGAAAACGTTCAATTTTGGCTTCGAAAATAGGCGCAGCCGAGCAGGCTTGCTGCCCCAGTCGTAGAGCTCTCGGATAGATTTCCAACGGTATGCTATGCGCCGTGTAACTCCTTACGGATCAAAAATTATGGGCACCGGAGCGACAGAGACCTGGTCCTAAGCCCTACCCCCTCTGTTTGCGGGCCCAGCCTCTACGGGAAGCAAAGTTGTCTTGCCCAAGGTGGCATGGGATTCGGTAATAGAAATATGATGGATTAGGTTGTCGTCCTTTTCGCGGCTCACGACGTACGATCCAGGACAGAAAAATATCGCAAAAGAAGAAAACTCTCCAGAAACTGATGAAAATGTTTGATTTTGGGCTCTGAAAACAAGAGCATCAGAGCAGGCTTGCTGTCCCCGTCGTAGAGCTCTCGGAGAACTTTCCAACGGTAAGCTGTGCGCCGCGTAACTCCTTTGGGATCAAAAGTTATAGGCACCGGAGCAACGGAGACTTGGTCCTAAGCCCCCATGCCCTCGGTTTGCAGGCCCAGCCTCTACGTGAAGCGAAGTTGTCTTGCCAAAGGTGGCATGGGATTCGGTAATAGAAATCTGATAGATTAGGTTGTCGTTCTTTTCGCGGCTGACGACGTACGATCCAAGATGGAAAAACATCGCAAAAGTAGAAAAGTGTCCAGAAACTGATGAAAATATTCGATTTTGGGCTCCGAAAATAGGCGCTGCAGGGGCACACTTGCTGCCCCCATCGAGAGCTCTCGGAGAGCTTCCAACGATCTGCTGTGTGCTGCGTAACCTCCTTACGGATCAAAAGTTATGGGCACCGGAGTGACAGAGACCTGGTCCTAAGCCCCACGCCCTCGATTTGCGGGCCCAGCCTCTACGTCAAGCGAAGTTGTCTTGCACAAGGTACCGTGGGATTCGGTAACAGAAATGTGTTGGATTAGGTTGTCGTCCGTTTCGTGGCTCACAACGTACGATTCGGGATAAAAAATAGCGCAAAAGAAGAAAAGTCTCCATAAATTAATGAAAAACGTTCAATTTGGGCTCCAAAAATAGGCACAGCAGGCAGGCTTGCTGCCCCCGTCGTAGAGCTATCGGAGAGCTTTCCAACGGTATGCTATGCCCCGCATAACTCCTTACGGATCAAAAGTTATGGGCAACCGGAGCGACGGAGACCTGGTCTTAAGCCTCACCCCCTTGGTTTAAGGGCCCAGCCTCTACGGGAAGCAAAGTTGTCTTGCCCAAGGTGGCATGTGATTCGGTAATAGAAATCTGATGGATTAGGTTGTCGTCCTTTTCGCGGCTGACGACGTACGATCCGGGATGAAAAAACATCGCAAAAGAAGAAAAAATGTCTAGAAATTGATGAAAATGTTTGATTTTGGGCTTCGAAAATAGGCACAGCAGAGCAGGCTTGTTGTCCCTGTCGTAGAGCTCTCGGAGAACTTTCCAACGGTAAGCTGTGCACCGCGTAACTCCTTACGGATCAGAAGTTATAGGCACCGGAGCGACGGAGACCTAGTACTAAGACCCACTCCCTCGGTTTGCGGGCCCCAACCGCTACATGAAGTGAAGTTGTCTTGCACAAGTGCAATGGGATTCGGTAATAGAAATGTGTTGGATTAGGTCGTCATCATTTTTGCGGCTCACGATTTACGATCCAGGATAGAAAAATAGCGCAAAAGTAGAAAAATGACTAGAAACTGATGAAAACATTCAATTTTGGGCTCCAAAAACAGGCGCAGTCGTGCAAGAGCTTGCTGCCCCCGTCGTAGAGCTCTCGAAGAGCTTTCCAACGGTATGCTATTGCCCGCGTAACTCCTTACAGATCAAAAGTTATGGGCACCGGAGCGACGGAGACCAGGTGCCAAGCCCCACGCCCTCGGTTTGCGGGCCCAGCCTCTACGTGAAGTGAAGTTGTCTTGCCCAAGGTGGCATGGGATTCGGTAATAGAAATCTGCTGGATTAGGTTGTCGTCCTTTTCGCGGCTCACGACGTACGATCCGGGACGAAAAAATAGCGCTAAAGAAGAAAAGTATCAAGAAACTGATGAAAACGTTCGATTTCGGGCTCCGAAAATAGGCGCAGCGTAGCTGGCTTGTTGCCCCTATAGTAGAGTGTTGTGCATCGCGTAACTCTTTACGGATCAAAATTTATGGGCACCAGAGCGACGGAGATCTGGTCCTAAGCCCCACGCCCTCGGTTTGTGGGCCTAGCCTCTATGTGAAGCGAAGTTGTCTTGCCAAAGGTGCCATGGGATTCGGTAATTGAAATGTGATGCATTAGGTTGTCGTCCTTTTCGCGGCTCACGACGTCCAATCCGGGATGGAATAACAGCACAAAAGAAGAAAAGTGTCTAAAAGCTGATGAAAACGTTCGATTTTGGGCTCCGAAAGCAGGCGTAGCTAAGCAGGCTTGCTGCCCTCATCGTAGAGCTCTCGGAGACGTTTGCAACTCTATGCTGTGCGTCGTTAACTCCTTACGGATCAAAAGTAATGGGCACAGGAGCGACGGAGAACTGGTCCTAAGCCCCACACCTTCGGTTTGCAGGCCCAGCCTCTACGTGAAGCGAAGTTGTCTTGCCCAAGGTGGCATGGGATTCGGTAATAGAAATCTGATGGATTTGGTTGTCGTCCTTTTCGTGGCTCACGACGTACGATCCGGGAAGGAAAAACGTGCAAAAGAAGAAAAGTGTCTAGAAACTGATGAAAACGTTTGATTTTGGGCTTCGAAAATAGGCGTAGCTGAGTAGGCTTGTTGCCCCCGTTGTAGAGCTAGCGGAGAGCTTTCCAACAGTATGCTGTGTGCCGCGTAACTCCTTACGGATCAAAAGTTATGGGCCCTGGAGCGACGGAGACCTGGTCCTAAGCCCCACGCCCTCGGTTTGCGGGCCCAGCCTCTAGGTGAAGCGAAGTTGTCTTGCACAAGGTGCCATGGGATTCGGTAATAGAAATGTGGTGGATTAGGTTGTCGTCCTTTTCGCGACTCACGACGTACGATCTGGGACGGAAAAATAGCGCAAAATTAGAAAGGTGTCAAGAAAATGATGAAAACGTTCGATTTTGGGCTCCGAAAGTAGACGCTGCAACGCGGGCTTGCTGCCCTGTCGTAGAGCTCTCGGAGAGCTTTCCAATTGTATGCTGTGCGCCGCGTAACTCCTTACGGATCAAAAGTTATGGGCACCGGAGCGACGGAGACCTGGTCCTAAGCCCCACGCCCTCGGTTTGGGGGCCCAGCCTCTACGTGAAGCGAAGTTGTCTTGCATAAGATGCCATCGGATTTGGCAATAGAAATGGGATGGTTTAGGTTGTCGTCCTTTTCACAGCTCACGACTTACGATTCGGGACAGAAAAATAGCGCAAAAGAAGAAAAGTGCCCAAAAACTGATAAAAATGTTCAAATTTGGGCTCCAAAAACAAGCACAGTCGAGCAGGTTTGCTACCCTCATCGTAGAGCTCTCGGAGAGCTTTCGAACAGTATGCTGTGCACCGCGTAACTCCTTACGGATCAAATTTTATGGGTACCGGAGCGACGGAGACCTAGTCCTAAGCCCCACGCCCTCGGTTTACGGGCCCAGCCTCTACGTGAAGCGAAGTTGTCTTGCACAAGATGGCATGGGATTTGGTAATAGAAATGTAATGGATTAGGTTGTCGTCCTTTTCGCGGCTCACGACATACGATCCGGGATAGAAAAACTGCGCAAAAGAAGAAAAGTGTCCAAAAAACTGATGAAAACGTTCAAATTTAGGTTCCAAAAATAGGCACAGCCGGGCAGGATTGCTGCCCCTGTCGTAGAGCTTTCAGAGAGCTTTCCAACGGTATGCTGTGCGCCGCGTAACTCCTTACGGATCAAAATTTATGGGCACGGGAACGACAGAGACCTGGTCCTAAGCCCCACGCCCTCGGTTTGGGGGCCCAGCTTCTACGTGAAGTGTAGTTGTCTTGCATAAGGTGCCATGGGATTCGGTAATAGAAATGTGATGGATTAGGTTGTCGTCCTTTTCACCGCTTGCGACGTACGATTCGGGATAGAAAAACAGCGCAAAAGAAGAAAAGTGTCCAAAAACTAATGAAAATGTTCAAATTTGATCTCCGAAAACAGGCACAGCCGAGAAGGCTTGCTGCTTAGTCGTAGAGCTCTTGGAGAGCTTTCCAACGATATGCTGTGCGCCGCGTAACTCCTTAACGGATCAAACGTTATGGTCATCGGAGCAACAGAGACCTGGTCCTAAGCCTCACGCCCTCGGTTTGCAGGCCCAGCCTCTACATGAAGCGAAGTTGTCTTGCACAAGGTACCATGGGATTCGGTAATAGAAATGTGTTGGATTAGGCTGTCGTCTTTTTCGCGGCTTAAGACGTACGATCCGGGAAAGAAAAATAGCAGAAAAGAAGAAATGTGTCCAGAAATTGATGAAAACGTTCAATTTTGGGCTCCAAAATTAGGCACAATCGAGCAAACTTGCTACCTTCATCGTAGAGCTCTCGGAGAGCTTTTCAACGGTATGTTGTGCGCTGCGTAACTCCTTACGGATCAAAAGTTATGGGCACCGGAGCGACGGAGACTTGGTCCTAAGCCCCACGTCCTCGTTTGCGGGCCCAGCCTCTACGTGAAGTGAAGTTGTCTTGCCCAAGGTGGAATGGGATTTAGTAATAGAAATCTGGTGGATTAGGTTGTCGTTCTTTTCGCTGCTCACGACGTACGATCCGGGACGAAAAAACATCGCATAAGAATAAAACTGTCCAGAAACTGATGAAAATGTTCCATTTTGGGCTCCGAAAATAGGCGCAACAGAGCAAGCTAGCTGCCCCCATTGTAGAGCTCTCAGAGAGCTTTCCAACGGTATGTTGTGTGCCACGTAACTCCTTACGGATCAAAAGTTATTGGCACCGGAGCGACGGAGACCAGGTCCTAAGCCCTACACCCTCGGTTTGTGGGCCCAGCCTCTACGTGAAGCGAAGTTGTCTTGCACAAGGTGCCGTGGGATTTGGTAATAGAAATGTGTTGGATTAGGTTGTCGTCCTTTTTGCGACTCATGACGTACGATCCAGGACAAAAAAACAGCGCAGAAGAAGAAAAGTGTCTAGAAATTGATGAAAATATTCAATTTTGGGCTCCAAAAACAGGTGCAGCTGAGCAGGATAGATGCCCCCGTCGTAGAGCTCTCGGAGAGGTTTACAACGGTATGCTGTGCACCGCGTAACTCCTTACGGATCAAAAGTTATGGGTACCCCGGAGCGACGGAGGCCTAGTCATAAGCCCCACGCCCTCGGTTTGCGGGCCCAGCCTCTACGGGAAGCAAAGTTGTCTTGCCAAAGGTGGCATGGGATTCGATAATAGAAATCTGATGGATTAGGTTGTCGTCCTTTTCGTGGCTGACGACGTACGATCCGGGACGGAAAAACAGCGTAAACGAAGAAAAGTGTCCAGAAACTGATGAAAATGTTCGATTTTGTGCTCAAAAAAATAGGCGTTGTAGGGGCACGCTTGCTGCCCTGTAGTAGAGCTCTCGGAGAGCTTTCCAACGGTATGCTATGCGTCGCGTAACTCGTTACGGATCAAAAGTTATGGACAATGGAGCGACGGAGACCTGGTCCTAAGCCCCACGCCCTTGGTTTGCGGGCCAGCCTCTACATGAAGCAAAGTTGTCTTGCCCAAGGTGGCATGGGATTCGGTAATAAAAATGTGATAGATTAAGTTATCGTCCTTTTCGCGGCTCACGACGTACGATGCGGGACTGAAAAATAGCGCAAAAGAGAAAAGTGTCCAAAAATTGATGGAAACGTTCAATTTTGGGTACCGAAAATAGGTGCAGCCTAGCAGGCTTGCTGCCTACATCTTAGAGCTGTCAGGAAGCTTTCCAACGATATGCTATGCGCCGCGTAACTCCTTACAGATCAAAAGTTATGGGTACCGGAGCGGCAGAAGCCTGGTCCTAAGCCCTACGCCCTCGATTTGCGGGCCCAGCCTCTATGTGAAGCGAAGTTGTCTTGCACAAGGTGCCGTGGGATTCGGTAATAGAAATGTGTTCGATTAGGTTTTCGTCCTTTTTGTGGCTGACGACGTACGATCCGGGATAGAAAAATAGCGCAAAAGAAGAAAAGTCTCCATAAATTAATGAAAACGTTCAATTTTGGGCCCCAAAAATTGGCGCAGCAGAGTAGGCTTGCTGTCCTCGTCGTAGAGCTCTCGGAGTGCTTTCCAACGGTATGTTGTTCACCATGTAACTCCTTACGGATCAAAAGTTATGGGCATAGGAGCAACGGAGACCTGGTCCTAATCCCCACGCCCTTGGTTTGCGGGCCCAGCCTCTACGTGAAGTGAAGTTGTCTTGCCCAAGGTGGCATGGGATTCGGTAGTAGAAATCTGATGGATTAGGTTGTCCTCCTTTTCACGGCTCACGACGTATGATCCAGGACGAAAAAACAGCGCATAAGAAGAAATGTGTCCAGAAACTGATGACAACGTTTGATTTTGGGCTTCGAAAACAGGCGCAGCAGAGCAGGCCTACTGCCCCCGTCGTAGAGCTCTCGGAGTGCTTTCCAACTGTATGTTGTGCGCCGTGTAACTCCTTACGGATCAAAAATTATTGGCACCGGAGCAACGGAGACATGGTCCTAAGCCCCACTCCCTCGGTTTGCGGGCCCAACCTCTACATGAATTCGAAGTTGTCTTGTACAAGGTGCCGTGGGATTCGGTAATAGAAATGTGTTGGATTAGGTTGTCGTCCTTTTCTCGGCTCTCGACGTACGATCTGGGACAGAAAAACAGCGCAAAGAAGAAAAGTGACTAGAAATTGATGAAAACGTTCAATTTTGGGCTTCGAAAACAGGCGCAGCCGTGCAAGCGTCCTGCCCCCGTCGTAAAGCTCTCGAAGGGCTTTCCAACGGTATGCTATTGCCGGCGTAACTCCTTACGGATCAAAAGTTATGGGCACCGAAGCGACAGAGACCTGGTCCAAAGCTCCGCACACTCGGTTTGCGGGCCCAACCTCTACGTGAAGCGAAGTTGTCTTGCCCAAGGTAGTATGGGATTCGGTAAGAGAAATCTGATGGATTAGGTTGTCGTCATTTTCACGGCTCACGACGTACGATCCGGGACGGAAAAACAGGGCAAAATAAGAAAAGTGTCCAGAAAGTGATGAAAATGTTTGATTTTGGGCTCTGAAAATAGGGGTTGCATAGTAGGCTTGCTGCCTCCGTCGTAGAGCTCTCGGAGAGCTTTCCAACGGTATGCTGTGCGCTGTGTAACTCCTTACGGATCAAAAGTTATGGGCACCGGAGCGACGGAGACCTGGTCCTAAACCCCACGCCCTCGGTTTGGGGGCCCAGCCTCTACGTGAAGCGAAGTTGTCTTGCCTAAGGTGGCATGGGATTCAGTAATAGAAATGTGATGGATTAGGTTGTCTTCCTTTTCGCGGCTCACGACGTATGATCCGGGACAGAAAAACAGAGCAAAAGAAGAAAAGTGTCCAGATATTAATGAAAACGTTCAATCTTGGGCTCCGAAAACAGGCGCAGCCGAGCACGCTTGTTGTCCCCGTTGTAGAGCTCTCGGAGAGCTTTCCAACGGTATGCTGTGCGCCGCGTAACTCCTTACGGATCAAAAGTTATGGGCACCGGAGCAACGGAGACCTGGTCTTAAGCCCCACGGCCTCGGTTTGCGGGCCCAACCTCAACGTAAAGCGAAGTTGTCTTGCCCAAGGTGGCATAGGATTCGGTATTAGAAATCTGATAGATTAGGTTGTCGTCCTTTTCACGGCTCACGACGTACAATCCTGGACGAAAAAACAGCGCATAAGAAAAAAAGTGTCCAGAAACTGATGAAAACGTTCGATTTTGGGCTCTAAAAACAGGCGCAGTAGAGCAGGCTTGCTGCCCCCATCGTAGAGCTCTCAGAGAGCTTTCCAACGGTATGCTATGCGCCGTATAACTCCTTGCGGATCAATAGTTATGGGTACCGGAGCGACGGTGACCTGGTCCTAAGCCCCACGCCCTCGGTTTTCGGGCCCAGCCTCTACGTGAAGCGAAGTTGTCTTGCACAAAGTGCCATGGGATTCGGTAATAGAAATGTGTTGGATTAGGTTGTCGTCCTTTTCGCGGCTCACGACGTATGATCCGGGACAGAAAAATAGCGCAGAAGAAGAAAAGTATCCAGAAACTGATGAAAACGTTCAATTATGGGCTCCAAAAACAGGCGCAGCCGAGCAGGCTAGCTGCCCCCGTCGTAGAGCTCTCGGAGAGCTTTCCAATAGTATGCTGTGAGCTGCGGAACTCCTTACGGATCAAACGTTATGGGCACCGGAGTGACGGAGACCTGGTCCTAAGCCCCACGCCCTCGGTTTGCGGGCCCAGCCTCTACGTGAAGTAAAGTTGTCTTGCATAAGGTGCTGTGGGATTCGGTAATAGAAATGTGGTGGATTAGGTTGTCGTCCTTTTCGCAGCTCACGATGTACGATCCGAGACGAAAAAAATAGTGCAAAAGAAGGAAAGTGTCAAGAAACTGATGAAATCGTTCGATTTTGTGCTCCGAAAATAGACGCTGCAACGCAGGCTTGCTACTCCCCGTCGTAGAGCTGTCGGAGAGCTTTCCAACGGTATGCTTTGCGCCGCGTAACTCCTTACAGATCAAAAGTTATGGGCACCGGAGCGACGGGGACCTGGTCCTAAGCCCCACGCCCTCGGTTTGGGGGCCCAGCCTCTACGTGAAGCGAAGTTGTCTTGCACAAGGTACCATGGGATTCGGTAATAGAAATGTGATAGATTAGGTTGTCATCCTTTTCCAGGCTCACAACGTACGATCCGGGATAGAAAAACAGCGTAAAAGAAGAAAAGTGTAAAGAAACTGATGAAAACATTCAAATTTGGGCTCCGAAAATAGGCACAGCCGAGAAGGCTTGCTACCCTCCGTCGTAGAGCTCTCAGAGAGCTTTCCAACAGTATGCTGTGCTCCGCGTAACTCCTTACCGATCAAAATTTATGGGTACCAGAACGACGGAGACTTGGTCTTAAGCCCCACACCCTCGGTTTACGGGCCCAGCCTCTAAGTAAAGCGAAGGTGTCTTGCCCAAGGTAGAATGGGATTCTGTAATAAAAATCTGAGGGATTAGGTTGTCATCATTTTCGCGGCTCACGACGTACGATCCGTGATGGAAAAACAGGGCAAAAGAAGAAAAATATTCTGAAACTGATGAAAATGTTCGATTTTGGGCTCCGAAAATAGGGGCTGCATAGTAGGCTTACTGTCCCCGTCGTAGAGCTCTCAGAGAGCTTTCCAACTGTATGCTGTGCGCAGTGTAACTCCTTACGGATCAAAATTTATGGGCACCGGAGCAACGGAGGACCTGGTCCTAAGCCCCACGCCCTCGGTTTGGGGGCCCAGACTCTAAGCGAAGCGATGTTTTCTTGCACAAGGTGCCATGGGATTTTGAAATAGAAATGTGATGGATTAGGTTGTCATCCTTTTAGCGGCTCACGACGTACAATCCGGGACAAAAAAACAGAGCAAAAGAAGAAAAGAGTCCAGAAACTGAAAAAAATGTTCAAATTTGGCCTCCGAAAACAGGCACAGCTGAGCAGGCTTACTACCCTAGTCGTAGAGCTCTTGGAGAGCTTTCCAAAGGTATGCTGTGCACCGCGTAACTCCTTACGGATCAAAATTAATGGGCACCGGAGCGACGGAGACCTTGTCCTAAGCAACACGCCCTCGGTTTGCGGGCCCAGCCTCTACGTGAAGCGAAGTTGTCTTGCCCAAGGTGGCATTGGATTCAGTAATAGAAATGTGATGGATTAGGTTGTCGTCCTTTTCGCGGCTCACGACGTACGATTCGGGACAGAAAAACAGCGCAAAAGAAGAAAAATGTCCAGATATTGATGAAAATGTTCAATTTTGGGCTCCGAAAAAAGGCGCAGCCGAGTAGGCTTGCTACCCCTATCTTAGAGCTCTCGGAGAGCTTTCCAACGATATGTTGTGCGCCGCGTAACTCTTTACGGATCAAAAGTTATGGTCACCGGAGCGACAGAGACCTAGTGCTAAGCCCCACGCCCTCAGTTTGCGGGCCCAGCCTCTACATGAAGCGAAGTTGTCTTGCACAAGGTGTCGTGCGATTCTGTAATAGAAATGTGTTGGATTAGATTGTCGTCCTTTTCACGGCTCACGACGTACGATCCGGGACAGAAAAACAGCGCAAAAGAAGAAAAATGTCCAGAAATTGATGAAAACGATCAATTTTGGGCTCCGAAATTAGGCGCAGCTGAGCAAGCTTGCTGCCCCCGTCGTAGAGCTCTCAGAGAGATTTCCAACGGTATGCTGTGCGCCACGTAACTCCTTACGGATTAAAAGTTATGGGCACCGGAGCGACGGAGACCTGGTCCAAAGCCCCACACCCTCGGTTTGCGGGCCCAGCCTCTGCGTGAAGCGAAGTTTTCTTGCCCAAGGTAGCATGGGATTCGGTAATAAAAATCTGATGGATTAGGTTGTCGTCCTTTTTGCTGCTCATGACGTACTATCCGGGACGAAAAAGCAGCGCATAAGAAGAAAAGTGTCAAGAAACTGATGAAAACGTTCGATTTTGGGCTCCGAAAATTAGGCGCAGCAAAGCAGGCTAGCTGCCCCTATCGTAGAGCTCTCAGAGAGCTTTCCAACGGTATGCTGTGCGCTGGGTAACTCCTTACGGATCAAAAATTATGGGCACCAGAGCGACGAGACCTGGTCCTAAGCCCCACGCCCTCGGTTTGCGGGCCCAGCCTCTACGTGAAGAGAAGTTGTCTTGCCCAAGGTGCTGTGGGATTCGGTAATATAAATGTGATGGATTAGGTTGTTGTCCTTTTCATAGCTCACGATGTACGATCCGGGACGGAAAAATAGCCCAAAAGAAGAAAAGTGTCCAAAAACTGATGAAAACGTTTGATTGTGGGCTCCGAAAGTCGGCGTAGCAGAGCAGGCTTGCTGCCCCCGTCGTAGAGCTCTCGGAGAGATTTTCAACTGTATGTTGTACACCGCATAACTCCTTACGGATCAAAAGTAATGGGCACGGGACGACGGAGACCTGGTCCAAAGCCCCACGCCCTCGGTTTGCGGGCCCAGCCTCTACGTGAAGCGAAGTTGTCTTTCCCAAGGTGGCATGAGATTCGGTAATAGAAATCTGATGGATTAGGTTGTCGTCCTTTTCGCGGCTGACGACGTACGATTCGGGACGAAAAAAACAGCGCAAAAGAAGAAAAGTGTCCAGAAACTAATGAAAACGTTCGATTTTGGGCTCCTAATACAAGCGCAGCATAGCAAGCTTGCTACTCTGTTGTAGAGCTCTCGAAGAGTTTTCCAACAATATGCTGTGCGCCGCGTAACTCCTTACGGATCAAAAGTTATGGGTACCGGAGCGACGGAGACCTGGTGCTAAACCCCACACCCTCGGTTTGGAGGCCTAGCCTCTACATGAAGTGAAGTTGTCTTGCACAAGGTGTGTACGATTCGGTAATAGAAATGTGGTGGATTAGGTTGTCGTCCTTTTCGCGGCTCACGACGTACGATTCGGGATGGAAAAATAGCGCAAATGAAGAAAAGTGTCCAGAAACTGATGAAAACGTTCGATTTTGGGCTCTGAAAATAGGTGCTGCAAATCAGGCTTGCTGCCCCCCGTCGAAGAGTTCTTAGAGAGCTTTCCAACGGTATGCTGTGCGCCGCGTAATTCCTTTCGGATCAAAAGTTATGGGGCACCGGAGCGACGGAGACCCTGTCCTAAGCCCCACGCCCTTGGTTTGCGGGCCCAGCCTCTACGTGAAGCGAATTTGTCTTGCACAAGGTCCCAGGGGATTACGTAATATAAATGTGATGGATTAGGTTGTCGTCCTTTTCGCGGCTCACGACGTACGATCCGGGACAGAAAACCAGCGCAAAAGAATAAAAGTGTCTAGAAATTGATGAAAACGTTCAAATTTGGGCTCCGAAAACAAGCACAGCCGAGCAGGCTTGCTGCCCATGTCGTAGAGCTCTCAGAGAGCTTTCCAACGGTATGTTGTGCACCGCGTAAGTCCTTGCGGGTCAAAAGTTATGGGCACCAGAGCGACGGAGACCTAGTCCTAAGTCACACGCCCTCGGTTTGCGGGCCCAGCCTCTACGTGAAGCGAAGGTTTCTTGCACAAGGTGTTGTGGGATTCGGTGATAGAAATGTGGTAGAGTCGGTTGTTGAATTTTTCGCTGCTCACAATGTACGATCCGGGACGAAAAAACAGCCAAAAAGAAGAAAAATGTCCAAAAATTGATGAAAAAGTTCGATTTTGGGCTCCGAAATTGGCGTAGCAAGCAGGCTTGATGCCCCTGTCGTAGAGCTCTCGGAGAGCTTTCCAACGGTATGCTATGCGCCGCGTAACTCCTTACGGATCAAAAGTAATGGGCACTGGAGTGACAGAGACCTGGTCCTAAGCCCCATGCCCTCGGTTTGCGGGCCCAGCCTCTACGTGAATTGAAGTTGTTTTGCACAAGGTGCCGTGGGATTCGGTAATAGAAATGTGATGGATTAGGTTGTCGTCCTTTTCGCTGCTCACGACGTATGATACGGGACAGAAAAATAGCGCAAAAAAGAAAAGTGTCCAGAAACTAATAAAAATGTTCAATTTTGTGCTCCAAAAATGGGCGCAGCTGAGTAGGCTTGCTTCCCCCATCGTAGAGCTCTCTGAGAACTTTCAAACGGTATGCTGTACGCAGCGTAACTCCTTACGGATCAAAAGTTATGGGTACCGGAGCGACGGAGACCTGGTCCTAAAACCCACGCCCTCGGTTTGCGGGTCCAGCATCTACGTGAAAAGAAGTTGTCTTGCCTAAGTTGGGATGGGATTCGGTAATAGAAATCTGATGGATTAGGTTGTCGTTCTTTTCGCGGCTCACGACGTACGATATGGGACGGAAAAACAGTGCAAAAGAAGAAAAGTGTCTAGAAACTGATGAAAACGTTTGATTTTGTGCTCCGAAAATAGGCACTGCAAACCAGGGTTGTTTCCCCCGTCGTAGAGCTCTCGAAGAGCTTTCCAATGGTATACTGTGCACCGCGTAATTCCTTACGTATCAAAAGTTATGGGCACCGGAGCAACGGAGACCTGATCCTAAGCCCCACGCCCTCGGTTTTCGGGCCCAGCCTCTACGTGAAGTGAAGTTGTCTTGCATAAGGTGCCGTGGGATTCGGTAATAGAAATGTGGTGGATTAGGTTGTCATTCTTTTCGCGGCTCACAATGTACAATCCGGAACGGAAAAACAGCGCAAAAGAAGAAAAGTGTCTAGAAACTGATGAAAACGTTCGAATT
>NW_026291972.1:0-26732 GCF_023091745.1 Budorcas taxicolor | reverse complement strand
TAATCCTACTTTTCCCAACAATATTTCACACATTGTCACCATTTTGTACCTATTTTCCCTGATTTACCCCACGAAATAATTTATCAACATCAGCAAGCTCTTCAACACACTTAAGCATCAAAGCCCCGATCCTCCACTCCAAATCTAAAACAAAAAATAGAAATAAAAAAATTTAGCAAAACATAAATCCGAAAATAAAAAATAAATAAATATCTGATTTAAAAAAAATCAGTAAATAAAAAAAATAGAAAAAAGAAAAACAGAAAATAAAAAATGAAAAATAAAGAAGACAATATATATATATATATATATATATACACAAATCCAAATATCTGAAATTTCAAAAAAAAAAAAATAGAAAAAGGAAAACAGAAAAAAAAAAAAAACTAATATGTATACCTACAGATACAAATCCTTATATATATATATATATATATAGATGCATGGGTCGCGAGGTAGGCGTTGGGGAGGCTGCAGGGTAGGGGAACGTTGAGGGATGAGGAGTGGGTGAAGAACATGGTGTAGGGTGGTGGGCATTTTTTTTTTAAATTGGAAGTATCAGCGGCTGCCCTCTTTCAATTTACTTTGAATTTTTTTTTTCCGTCGACGGGAGGCGTTCCCGTCTCCAAAAATTTGAGACGGGAATAGTTCCCCCGTCTCCACAATTTTATTTTTTTTAAATTGGAAGTATGAGGCAGCATTTAATTTGAATTTTTTTTAAATTGAAAGCATGAGTGGAGACTGGAAATAGTTCCCCGTCTCCACAATTTTTTTTTTTTTAAATTGGAAGTATGAGGGCAGCCGCTGCTGCCCTCTTTCAATTTAATTGAATTTTTTTTTTAAATTGAAAGCATGAGTACAGACGGGGAACTTTCCCCATCTCCACAATTTTTTTTTAATTGGAAGTATGAGGGCAGCCGCTGCTGCCCTTTTTCAATTTAATTTGAATTTTAAAAAAAATTGAAAGCATGAGTGGGGATCGGAATAGTTCCCCGTCACCACAATTTTTTTTTTTAAATGGAAGTATGAGGGCAGCCTGCTGCCCTCTTTCAATTTAATTTGAATTTTTTTAAAAAAAATTGAAAGCATGAGTGGAGACGGGAATAGTTCCCTCTCTCCACAATATTTTTTTTAAAAATTGGAAGTATGAGGGTAGCCGCTGCCCTATTTCAATTTAATTTGAATTTTTTTTAAAAAAAAATTGAAAGCATGAATGGAGACGGGAATAGTTCCCCGTCTCTAAAAATTTTTTTTAAAAAAATTGGAAGTATGAGGGCAGCCGCTGCTGCCCTCTTTCAATTTAATTTGAATTTTAAAAAAAAAATTGAAAGCATGAGTGGAGACGGGTATAGTTCCCCGTCTCCACAATATATATATTTTTTAAATTGGAAGTATGAGGCAGCCACTCTTTCATTTTAATTTGATTTTTTTAAAAAAAATTGAAAGCATGAGTGGAGACGGGAATAGTTCCCGGTCTCCACATTTTAAAAAAAAAATGGAAGTATGAGGGCAGTCGCTGCCCTCTTTCTTTTTATTTGAATTTTTTTTTTTTAAAGAATTGAAAGCATGAGTGGAGACGGAATAGGTTTGCCGTCTCCACAATTTTTTTTAAAATTGGAAGTATGAAATTTTTTTTTTCGTCTCCAAAATTGGAGACGGGAGGTGTTCCCGTCTCCAATTTTGGAGACGGGAACGCCTCCCGTCTCTAATTTTGGAGACGACAAACCTATTCCGTCACTAATAGTGACAGTTTGGTGACGGTTTTTTCAGCTCAACACTGTCCTGTCAATTGCGACAACCTTTCCCTTCACCAAGTCGTCGCCATATTTGTGACGCCCGAGATTTAGCCATGCATTCAATTACTGTTGCATCCCTTGTTTGTGCATTTCTTTCTATACCTTATTAACTGCCTTCTTGAATTACTATTCACTTCATTTTTAAACTGCATTCTATTGGTTAATTAGCATTTTATAAATCATATTAATTGATAAAGTAGTGGGAATAATGTGCAATTGAGCTAGAGGTGATGGGAGAGCTCGTTTAGAAAATGTTTTTAGTAGTTGAAGGAATAGTGTTACGTAACTAATTTGGAGTTTAATTAGCTAACATTAAATTTATGCTTAGGACTTGTTTCTAACTAGTTTGACTCACATTTGACCATACACTTAAACTAAATAACTCACCAGCTTATATAACACACAAACAACTCACCTTAAGTCATAACCAAGCAAAAATCAAAAAAATAAAATGCTGAAATGGCACTGTAGCAGGGCCGAAACTTTGCAGCAACTCTAGGAGAGAAAATTGGTCTTCAACTCTTCATCCAAGCCTTCCCAACCCTGAGCTAGTGGATTAGGGTGTGTGCAAGGTTCCTAGGTGCTCCTACGCGTATTGTGAGGGATTTCACGGCTTGTTTTTGCATTTCTAAATAGTTGTCAATTTCTTGATTTGTTGAATATGTGATCAAATGCTATTGTATGAGTTATCTATGCTAATATACCATCTATATGAATGCTAGAGAACACATTTGAGTCGGTCGTTTCGCAATTTAAACGGTTAGAATCGTTAGTTTGATTTTTAGGGTGAATAGTGACATTTTTTCTAGGGTTTTGTGAAATCGCTCGAAATAGCTTGATTCAATGCTTCTAATAGATGCCTTAGGTGCTAGTGAAGAGAACCTAATAGCCCCGTGCACTTGCATTGCCCTTAAATCGCCTAAAAATGGAAAATAGCCCGACTTTAATTTGGGGCTTTCGGGGTTATTAGCTATCCCGGGTGAATTCGGGCTTCAATTCTAGTATCCTTAGGCTACCTAGGTGCTATAGATGCCTTGATATCCTTGTTTGAAGCCCGGACAATGTATGTGTAGTTTAAAGCCATAAGAGGGAATTTGGGGCTTCTCGGGTAAACGCGGGCATTTGAATGAGTTAGAGGGTTGAGAAGGTACCTTGAGGGTTAGTTAGAAGGTTGGGAGAGTTTCCTTTGAAAATGAAATCATTAACCTTGGTTTGGAAGAGAAATAGTTTGTAAAATAAAGGGGTTTAAGTGCAATTTCGGTTGTCTCACACTTCTAAACGCACGGCATGACTTCTTGAGTTGTTTATATGTGATATTAAGTTGATTTGGAGCTTTTGGTATAATTCTATGGTTATTTTGTAATGTATCTTTGTAAAACTGCATATTTGCTTATATAAGTGTTCTATTCTGATTGCATCGAGGTCACCTACTTTGTGGAACCTCATATGTGTTAATGCTTATATTATTGCTATTAACTTGCCATCGTTAAGTACATTGCATAGTGGTTGCGCAACCATAGTGTCAGGGGCGGATGTGTTGAATATCGGCTGGGCGGCAGAGGGCTTGCCGGTGGATATTCAAACTCCGTGCCCTATTCCCTCATTCGCCTGGTCCGGAGATTGCCAGGGGATGTTGGGTCGTAGGATTCGGGGTACATCCGGAGTACACCCACTGGAGTGTTTGGGGTTATGCCGGCTTATCGTGATCGTGCTCGTGGATCGTGGATCGTGAATGAAGACCAGTGAAGATTGGTGTATAGGGTTTTTGTGAAATGTATCCTTTCAAATGTTGGTTATTTAAGCTATCATTGGTTCTTTAATTGTCTAATTGTTATTGTCATTTAACTGTATTACATGTTGCATTGCACGCCCCGAGACTTTATCCCTCACTGGGCAACAGTGGTTGCTCATACCTCGCTAACATGTTTCAGGTTGCACAGTTGGTGGAATTGCCTTAGCTGCTGTGTGATATTTGTCTGAGGTGGATGTGCTTTCTGGTTGCTATGTGAAGAATTTGTTGTCCTATGTATAATCTATTTTGGGGCCTTAAAGCTCATGTATGTATTTGAGTAATATGTAAGCTGGAAGTCTGATAATGTAGTAGTAGTGGTAATTCTATGGCTTGTAATAACTTATATTTCTATTTCTAGTTGCGTTGCACGCTTGTGTGGTTATGGAACTGTTGTTTGCTTCAAGGCTCGGATGGCCGTGAATCTTTAATATTTAGCCATGAAAAGTTTGTTTACCTTGTAGTTACCCTTATTTGAGAATTTACAGTTTTCATAATGTCCATAGTACAGGGAAACTCTGTCCGTTTTTCCCTAAAATTTTGAGACTGGATTGGAATTAGGTTTGAGAATAGCTTGGTTATTAGAGCCTCCGGTCGCGTGAGGGATCGGGGCGTTACATGTGGTATCAGAGCTTAGTTAGCTCTAAGCCGGGACAGGGTCCTCGGCCTGTCGGGTAGTAACCTTGCGTGTGTGCTTGATTAAGTGTGTGTCTTGAAAGTGTATGCCTGCATGTTTGATTGTGTGTCTTGTATTGAATGTGTGCACCTATGTGATCTAAATTATGTGTTAACGTGCTAAATGTGTGCTAAGTGAAGCAAAGTGGCCTAGTTATGCATCAAATTGACTTCATGAATTATTAATTGCTTGAACTGTTGCTTGTAATGTCTGTATTTGAATGACTTTGATGATTACACTGTTTCACAAACTATTTTATTAACGTGTTTACGTAATAGTTTAAAGAATGATTATACATGCAATTGTTTGGCATGCATACATAGCCCGTCGAATGGTAAGAAAACCTCGTTCCTCCCCTGAAGAGAGCGTCTTTGTGGCACGGCCTTCCAAATTATGTTGATTAGCATAAATGAGAGGCAATTAATCAGCCTTTATTTGGGAATTGGTGGATATAGTTGGAGCTCAGTTATTTGGATTCTTATAAGGCCTTCTTCAGTGCTTAGCGGTCATTAATGAGTAGCTTCTTTTGGGGTTTCTATATAACAGTTCTCTGGAGCATATTCTTGGTATTTCACTCATCAGATATTCTTTTGGTATTCTTTTGTCAGCATCTCTCGGAAGAATTGGTATATGGGATTCTTTTCAGCCTTATTATCTGGTATTATTTACAATACTCCTGCTCGGAACTTTTATTGGTATTTTCTCGCCGCTCTTAGTTGGGATCCTATTCTTCTATGATATTCATGCTAGCGGGATTCTTATTTGGATTTCGAAGTAGCATCTCTATTGGAGACTTTATTTGGCCTTATTACGTGAGGTTCGCAGACAATACAACTGGGATTTCTTAATGAGCTCCCCACGAGAATTCGTGTATGGTATTCTTGCTTAGCAACTGATAACGAATAATCGGAGTTGGTTTCCAGTTGATGCAGAGTTCTCTTGTGAAGAAGAATTGTGTGGACGCAATTTGTTTAAGGGGGAGAGGATGTGACGCCCGAGATTTAGCCATGCATTCAATTACTGTTGCATCCCTTGTTTGCGCATTTCTTTCTATACCTTATTAACTGCCTTCTTGAATTACTATTCACTTCATTTTTAAACTGCATTCTATTGGTTAATTAGCATTTTTATTAAATCATATTAATTGATAAAGTAGTGGGAAAAATGTGCAATTGAGCTAGAGGCGATGGAGAGCTCGTTTAGAAAATGTTTTTAGTAGTTGAAGGAATAGTGTTACGTAACTAATTTGGAGTTTAATTAGCTAACATTAAATTTATGCTTAGGACTTGTTTCTAACTAGTTTGACTCACATTTGACCATACACTAACACTAAATAACTCACCCAAGCTTATATAACACACACACAACTCACCTTAAGTCATAACAAGCAAAAATCAAAAAAATAAAATGCTGAAATGGCACTGTAGCAGGGCCGAAACTTTGCAGCAACTCTAGGAGAGAAAATTGGTCTTCAACTCTTCAATCCAAGCCTTCCCAATCCCTGAGCTAGTGGATTAGGGTGTGTGCAAGGTTCCTAGGTGCTCCTACGCGTATTGGTGAGGGATTTCACGGCTTGTTTTTGCATTTCTAATAGTTGTCAATTTCTTGATTTGTTGAAAATGTGATCAAATGCTATTGTATGAGTTATCTATGCTAATATACCATCTATATGAATGCTAGAGAACACATTTGAGCCGTCGTTTTCGCAATTTAAACGGTTAGAATCGTTAGTTTGATTTTTTAGGGTGAATAGTGACGTTTTTTCTAGGGTTTTGTGAAATCGCTCGAATTAACTTGATTCAATGCTTCTAATAGATGCCTTAGGTGCTAGTGAAGATAACCTAATAGCCCCGTGCACTTGCATTGCCCTTAAATCGCCTAAAAATGGAAAATAGCCGACTTAATTTGGGGCTTTCGGGGTTAATGCGAATCCGGGTGAATTCGGGCTTCAATTCTAGTATCCTTAGGCTACCTAGGTGCTAAAGATGCCTTGATATCCCTGTTTGAAAGCCCGGTCAATGTATGTGTAGTTTAAAGCCATAAGAGGGAATTTGGGGCTTTCGGGGTAAACGCGGGCATTTGAATGAGTTAGAGGGTTGAGAAGGTACCTTGAGGGTTAGTTAGAAGGTTGGGAGAGTTTCCTTTGAAAATGTAATCATTAACCTTGGTTTGGAAGAGAAATAGTTTGTAACATAAAGGGGTTTAAGTGCAATTTTCGGTTGTCTCACACTTCTAAACGCACGGCATGACTTCTTGAGTGTTTATATGTGATATTAAGTTGATTTGGAGCTTTTGGTATAATTCTATGGTTATTTTGTAATGTATCTTTGTAAAACTGCATATTTGCTTATATAATTGTTCTATTCTGATTGCATCGAGGTCAACCTACTTTGTTGAACCTCATATGTGTTAATGCTTATATTATTGCTATTAACTTGCCATCGTTAAGTACATTGCATAGTGGTTGCGAAACCATAGTGTCATGGGCGGATGTGTTGAATATCGGCTGGGCGGCAGAGGGCTTGCCGGTGGATATTCAAACTCCCTGCCCTATTCCCTCATTCGCCTGGTCCGGAGATTGCCAGGGGATGTTGGGTCGTAGGATTCGGGGTACATCCGGAGTACACCCCTGGAGTGTTTGGGGTTATGCCGGCTTATCGTGATCGTGCTCGTGGATCGTGGATCGTGAATGAAGACCAGTGAAGATTGGTGTATAGGGGTTTTTGTGAAATGTATCCTTTAAAATGTGTGGGTTATTTAAGCTATCATTGGTTCTGTTAATTGTCTAATTGTTATTGTCATTTAACTGTATTACCTGTTGCATTGCACGCCCCGAGACTTTATCCCTCACTGGGCAACAGTGGTTGCTCATACCTCGCTAACATGTTTCAGGTTGCACAGTTGGTGGAATTGCCTTAGCTGCTGTGTGTATTTGTCTGAGGTGGATGTGCTTTCTGGTTGCTATGTGAAGAATTTGTTGTCCTATGTATAATCTATTTTGGGGCCTTAAAGCTCATGTATGTATTTGAGTAATATGTAAGCTGGAAGTCTGATAATGTAGTAGTAGTGGTAATTCTATGGCTTGTAATAACTTATATTTCTATTTCTAGTTGCGTTGCACGCTTGTGTGGTTATGGAACTGTTGTTTGCTTCAAGGCTCGGATGGCCGTGAATCTTTAATATTTAGCCATGAAAAGTTTGTTTACCTTGTAGTTACCTTATTTGAGAATTTACAGGTTTTCATAATGTCCATAGTACAGGGGAAACTCTATCCGTTTTTTCCCTAAATTTTGAGACTGGGTTAGAATTGGGTTGAGAATAGCTTGGTTATTAGAGCCTCCGGTCTCGTGAGGGATCGGGCGGTTACAATATTGGTGACGGAATGGCGACGGCCCGTCGCAAAAAACCAATTTTTTTGTAGTGCCAACGGATGTCAGCATCAGTCCACATATGCGTATCAAAGCCACAACCAATTTTGTAATATACAAGTTTTTTCATATCAGATCTCAGCTTCAACACCATCCTCCAATACCAAGCAATGTGCACATAATTGAAAGGTTCGAATACAAGAAAAAACGTAAACAACAATTTATTCATTTTGTTTATTATCTTGAGAAAACCAATGCCAAATAATGTCCTAACGAGGAAATGAAAAGTTAACACTAATAAATGGTGATGAATTCTCTTTCATAGAATTGCAGAAAGTTGCTCAAATTTGAATGCTGAAATCCATCTCCGAATTTGGTGAATTATCAACTATCTGAATTTCTAACATTTTTTGCTAAGTGTAGATGCCAAAATCTACAATTACGAATTTTGGGCCACCAGCAACCTGCAAGGACCGAAGGCGAGAAAAGCGGCGTAAGTCTTGGGATACTGGTGTAGTGCCGGCCGAAGACACTCCGACGCTCAAGTCAGTAGGTTATCAGAGAGGATAAGAAAACGAGGAAAATAGGAAGGGAAAGGCAGAGACTACCGTAGTATCGACGAAGATATTAGGAGTGTAGGCCGTGGAGATGTAGAAGGGAGAGGGGAAATAATGCTAGAGCGGCTAGTATTCGATGCCTTTTCCCTATGTAGGCGTGGCCTACTTATAAGTATGGGTAGGCCAAGAGTCACGGACTCTTAGGACTTGTACTCCTAGTAGACTACCTTATCGTTTATCGCGTGGGATAGAGTCAGTCTCTATCCTGAATCCTTCAAATGATCATACCACTTCTCGTAGGCTGGGCAATTGTAATAGGTCAAGAGTCGCTTATCCCTTGAGACTTGTAACTTGAGTACGACTACTTCGAGGAAGCAGTCAATTATCCCGTAGGATAGGCCTCGTCGATTGTCATCTGCTATAATAGTTTAGTCACTTAAGGTAACCTTCTTCGTCGTTTATCCGCTATGGTAGGCTAGTCCCTTAAGGTATCTTTCTCGGTCGCTTATTCTGTTATGGTAAGCTAGGACATGGGTCGTGCCCGAGTCCGTCGTCGGTCATCTACATGAGATAGTCCGTTCTTGGGTCTAGCTTAAAGGCCTTTGGACCTCCATGTGGGCTCCTCCAGTAGTAGGCTTGCGACTCAAGGTGCTACATGCGGGCCTTGGCCCCAACATTACTGTCGTTCGGGGCTAAGCAAAACCATCGTGGTTGGATTGAGGGTCCAAGCCCCATTTTTTGCATTAACAGTGTCTGTCCCCCCCACTCCCTAAGTCAGAAGAGTCTTCGAGTTAGGGAGTAGTTGCTAGTTGGCGAAAAAACTCCGGCTTGGTCCTTCTATAGAGAGGCATTTTGAGTGGGCTACGCTTAAACGGGCTTTATTTACTTACTGTTTGCCTACGGTCGAGAGTACGCTACATCTCGTGTTGCCGTAGTAGGCGAACCATGAGGCTAGAGCCTCAATGGAGTAGCCTTCGGATCTCCGCGCGTGAGTTCATCCGAATTATAATTCCCTATGTAAGCTGTTGAGGAGGCTACTATGTAAGTTTAATATGCTTGAATTGGAGGGCTTGCATGGTTACTACATGCTTGAGAGTAGCCTACGTAATCAAGACGTGTTGTTTGTGCATCATTTCACAACTTACCATTCATTGGTATACAACGTCATACCCTACTATTTGTTGGTAGGCAATTTCACATCTTACCATTTGTTGGTAGGCAATCTGGCAGCCTACTGTGAGGCCCGACCTCGATTTGCGTGTGATACCTCGTTTCGTGTGTCCTAATCTAGATTTACGTGCCTTGACCTAGGTTTAAGAATTGTGTTCATTTTGTGTATCATGCATTGAACTCGTGCATTCATTTAGGGTTACGTGCAGTTACTTGGAAAATGTGCATTCGTCTCGTAGTTCGTGTCCTACCTCGTAGTGCGTGCCCTAGATCTCTGAAATCGTGCCCTCACGCTAATCATGAAAGTATCTTACACGAAGCACTAAGTCATTAATTAATCCTACAAAATCCACTAACTATAATTAAATTACTAATTCAACCCACTAGAAGACAAAATCTCACAAAAAGCTAGACATTCTTATTCTTTTTGCACTTTCAACACACAATTAATAATGCTCAAAAGATGACAAAAAAATCAGATTTTTTATAGCCTTGGCCGACCACCACATGAGCTTTTGTGCTTGCTTGTTCAATTCAATTATTCTAGACAACTATGACATTTCTATGACACAAATGCATAAAAAAATTGCTCAAAAACTCCACCATTCTCGACCAACTACTCCTTGCCCATGCTAGAATTTCAAAATACATCTTGAAGACACAAAAAGCTGAATTTCTATGCCCAAAGCCGAACACATGCATCAATCTTTGCAAAGGCTATCATTTTTTTCATTTCTCTCTCATTCTCCTCACATTTCTCTCTCTCCCTCTCATTCTTCTCTCTCTCTCTCAGCCTTGGCTGAGTTCCTTCACCTCATAGCTCATCTTCATCACACCATAGTTAATCAAGACAAGCAACAAGCAAAGAAACTCGCCCAAGCTAGCTAGGATGCAAGATCACACATGCAAGCTTTTTGAACAACCATTTTGGCCATTGGTGAGTTTGCTAGCTTCCATTTCTTTTCTTCTTGTTCTAACCACATGCATGTACTAAGAACTTGGCCACTAAGCTAGGAAAAATAGAGAAAATCGAGTTGAGTCTCGGCTAAGTAAGGTAGAAGAAGAACTTTGAGCTTCATCAAAGTTTTGTGCATCTTCTTGTTGATTTGCTAGGTGAGGGCTAAAACTTCTTGAAAATCTTTCAAAAATCCATATGCAAGCTCTTAAATGTGTATCTTTGCTTCTGCACTTGAGTTATATGTGTGTTCATAAGCTTTTACAACCATGCATGGCAAGATTTTGGCTTGAAGAATGATGATAGATGAAATCGGGTTTGGTGACAGCTCTCTGTCTTGTTGTTACGAGGTGAGTTTGGCTAGGCAAAATGATGTTGAAAATGCATAAAAATTGGTAGGTGACTGGTTTTGCCAGTTTTGAACATTTTTCGCAGAAATAGGCCAAAGCTAATTTTGACTCTCGCAGAAATAGGCCAAAGCTAATTTTGACTCTCGCAGAAATAGGCCAAAGCTAATTTTGACTCTAAGGTCATCAAAATGGAAAATCATTAAAATGTGTCAAATCTGGAAGTCTGGAAAAAATGAAGCAGGTTTTGGCAGTTGCACTGACCTTATAGAACGAACCCGTTTTGACTTAGTAAATGATGGCCAAAATGCATAAAATTTGGTGTGCTGCTAGGTTTTTCAATTTTGGACATTTTGTCATAAATGGACTAAGGCTAAATATGACCCTAAGGACCTCAAAAATGACAATTATTGAAATATGTGCAAATCTGGGCAGTTTTGTGCAATCCACTGTTTTGGCTATAACTATTGATCTCGAACTCCAAATGATGCAAGGTTTGTTTCTGATTTTAGTTCACTTCTTAAGCTTTAATTTGACATCTTATTCACTGGAAGCGGAGATTGTAAGATTGCACAGGATGCCTGTGAGTATTGTACCGGATAGGGATCCTCATTTTACTTCCCGATTTTGGAAGAGATTGCAAGAGGTTTTGGGAACGAAGTTGAGTTTCAGCACGACTTATCACCCTCAGACTGATGACAATCGGAGAGAACTATTCAGATTTTGGAGGACATGCTGAGGGCGTGTGTTTTAGATTTCGGAAAAGGTTGGGATAAATATCTATCTTTAGCGGAGTTCGCTTATAATAATAGTTATCAGGCCACTATCGAGATGGCCCCGTTTGAGGCGTTGTATGGACGTAAGTGTCGATCCCCAATTTACTGGGATGAAGTAGGTGAAACGAAGACTTTTGACCCGACCTTTCTACCTGAACTTATGAAGACTGTTGATAATATCCACCTCATCCGAAAACGGATGCTTACCGCCCAAAGCAGGCAGAAGAGTTATGCGGACCGACGGAGACGGAGCCTGGAGTTTGAGGTCGGCGACAAGGTGTTCTTGAAGATATCACCTCGGAGGGGACTGATTAAACATGGCAAGGGTGGAAAGTTAAGCCCGAGGTTTGTAGGACCATTTGAGATAATTGAGAAGGTTGGCAAATTGGCGTATCGCCTGGCACTACCCCCAAAACCTCTCCAATATTCACGACATCTTTCATGTTTCAATGCTGCGAAAGTATCATCCTGATTCATTGCATATCTTGGAACCAGAGCCGTTGCAGCTTCGGGAGAACTTGTCTTATGAAGAGAAGCCCATTCGGATCCTAGACCAGCAAGATCGGGAGTTGCGCAACAAAACTATACCGATGGTGAAAGTGCTGTGGGATCATCATGGAGTTGAATAAGCAACGTGGGAAAGGCGAGACCAGATGGAGCAACAGTATCCAGCTTTATTTCAAAGGTAATATTGAATTTCGGGACAAAATTCTTTTAAGGAAGGGAGGATGTGAGGCCCGACCTAGATTTGCGTGCGATACCTCGTTTCATGTGCCCTAATCTAGATTTGCGTGCTTGACCTAGGTTTAAGAATTGTGTTCATGTTGGGTGCCATGCATTGAACTACGTGCATTCATTTAGACTGAAAAATATGCATCCGTCTCGTAGTTCGTGTCCTACCTCGTAGTGCGTGCCCTAGACCTAGGAAAGCGTGCCCTCACGCTAATCAATAAGTATCTTACACAAAGCACTAAGTCATTAATTAATCCTACAAAATCCACTAACTATTATTAAATTACTAATTCAACCCACTAGAAGATAAAATCTCACAAAAAGCTAGATATTCCTTATTCTTTTATTCCTTATTCATTTTGCACTTTCAACACACCATTAAATAATGCTCAAAAGATGACAAAAAAATCAGATTTTTTATAGCCTTTGCCGACCACCACATGAGCTTTGTGCTTACTTGTTCAATTCAAATTAATTATAGACAACTATGACATTTCTATGACCAGATGCATAAAAAAATTGCTCAAAACCTCCTCAAAACTCCACCATTCTCAACCAACTACTCTTTGCCCAAGCTAGGAATTTCAAAAATACATCTTGAAGACACAAAAAAGCTGAATTTCTATGCCCAAGGCCGACCACATGCATCAATCTTTGCAAAGGCTATCATTTTTTTTTTCATTTCTCTCATTCTCCTCACATTTCTCTCTCTCCCTCTCATTCTTCTCTCTCTCTCTCGGCCTTGGCTGAGTTCCTTACCTCATAGCTCATCTTCATCACACCATAGTTAATCAAGACAAGCAACAAGCAAAGAAACTCACCCAAGCTAGCTAGGATGCAGAATCACACATGCAAGCTTTTTGAACAACCATTTCGGCCTTGGTGAGTTTGCTAGCTTCCATTTCTTTTCTTCTTGTTCTAACCACATGCATGTACTAAGAACTTGGCCACTAAGCTAGGAAAATAGAGAAAATCGAGTTGGAGTCTCGGCTAAGCAAGGAAGAAGAAGAAATTTGAGCTTCATCAAAGTTTTGTACATCTTCTTGTTGATTTGCTAAGGTGAGGGCTAAAACTTCTTGAAAATCTTTCAAAAATCCACATGCATGCTCTTAAATGTGTGTCTTTGCTTTTTCACTTGAGTTATATGTGTGTTCATAAGCTTTTACAACCATGCATGGCAAGATTTTGGCTTGAAGATTATGACAGATAAAATCGGTTTGGTGACAGCTCTCTGTCTTGTTGTTGCGAGGTGACTTTGGCTAGGCAAATGATGTTGAATATGCATGAAAAATTGGTAGGTGACTAGTTTTTTTCCAGTTTTAAACATTTTTTTCAGAAATAGGCCATAGCTAATTTTGATTCTAAGGTCCTCAAAATGGCAAATCATTAAAATGTGTCCAAATCTGGAAGTCTGGAAAAAATGAAGCAGGTTTTGGCAATTGCACTGACCTTGTAGAACGAACCAGTTTTGACTTAGTACATGATGTTCCAAATGCATGAAATTTGGTGTGCTGCTAGGTGTTTCGGTTTTGGACATTTTTGTCAGAAATGGACTCAGAAATGGACTAAGGCTAAATCTGACCCTAAGGACCTCAAAAATGACAATTATTGAAATATGTGCAAATCTGGGCAGTTTTTGTGCAATCCCACTGTTTTGGCTATAACTATTGATCTCGAACTCCAAATGATGCAAGATTTGTTTCTGATTTTTAGTCACTTCTTAAGCTTTAATTGACATCTTATTCACTGGAATTGGAGATTGTTTGCTTGTCTTAATGATTGAGAAAACAGCCTATACAGTAAGGGTTTCACTTAGTGTTATGCTTAGAAAAATTGTTGTAACTTCTCTTGTTGAATTAAATGCTTGGGATTGTAGCTTTGGGATGTTTTGTGGACTGTTTTGATACTTGAGGATGTTTGAATTAATTGATGTATGGCTTGAGATTGATTTTGAGTTGACTTAGGGCTTAATCGAACGGGTAGAGCACGAAATGGAAACCCTAGTGACTAGGTAAAACTTGCCTAAGTGTTGATCCTTTGGATATTGTGTGTAATTATATGCTTAGTAGGCTGCCCGTAGTTGCCCTTATAGCCCTAAATGTGATTTCGATCGTTGCATGTTGACAAATAGGCCTTTCTTGCATCCGAGCCCACGTAGATGTTGTCGCATGCTAAATAATCTTATTATTTGATTACGTGGACGTTGAAATGAGTTATATGACTTGATTTACGTGCGTTACATGGCTGCTCGTTTAATATTCATATAACTCCACATGCCATTCAAGTGAAATTACTTGTCTATTCGTGCCTCGCTTGTTTACTTGTCAATGTGCAATCTTATGACTGTCCGGAGGCAACCTACTTTGTTGTCCTCCTAATGTGATATATTAAATTCATAAATGTGCATTGCATATAAGGTTGCAACCTTTCATTCTAGCGTGGTAGCGTTCACGCACACAGGGCGGCATCGGGCTTGCCGGTGCAACCGTGACTACCATTGTCCAATTCCCTCTCTCGCTTGGGGGCTAGACTTCCTCAGAGAGTTGGGTCGTAGGATTTCGGGGTACATCCGGAGTACACCCACTTGGCGTGATAAGGGGATGATTTGAAGTCGGCCGCAAACAACTGATACTGGGAATGACCTGAGAGCAAAATGCTCACCGTATCCTTTTTACTATGTGTATAAGTATTCTCGCTTGATTCCTAGAGGACCTCGGGGAGGAAAGACGGGTAATTGTGTTCCTTTACTTTTATATTATTGTTATGTACTTAATTTGTGTTATATTCATGCTTGCAAAGGATTTTCATAAGTTGAACCAGAAAATGAGTTTCAAAACCTATTTCTCGTTCCCCTCGCTGAGTTCATAAAGACTCACCCTCTTTTATCATCTCAGGTGAAGAAGATCAAGAACAGGTACCTGAGGACGATGTGCCTAACGATGATTCCTTGGAGTGATTGCCTGTCCTATATGATTTGCGTGATTATGGCTATTTGTGAACTATGCTACTTGAAGACTATTTCTTTTATGTTGCTTCAATGTTGTAATGTAAAAGACCCCCGTGTAATTTGGGGTCTAATTTTGGTTTGTACTGATGATAACTAGACAGACACTAGACCACTACTATAGTCATTTGCTATTATTACTGCTAGTATCTATAATAGGATTATGAAGTATTAGGTAAGGACTAAGTAAAAATGAACCAACCAAATCTTAAGCAGGTACTCGCTAGTAAGCTAAGATCAACAGGTACTTTTATAACGAGGATGAACAAACAAACGAGACATAGTATCTAGGCTAAGGTTATTAATCAAACGAGACTTCGAGACAACTAGTAAGCATTCTAATTGATGGCAAATAGTAATCTTAGTTGGAAAGGGAATTGAGATTGGAAAATTTTGAGACAGTTAAAGAATTAGGTCAAACCAAAGAGCCCAATTACAGCCGTTATGCTGCCGATTTTTTTGGAGAATTTTGGAGGTTTAGGCCAAAACGATTAAGTGTTAAAATCTTCATAAACGGTTAAGGATGTGATATGACTTGAATGTTAGATCATACCCCTAGTCTAACCTTCATAGGCCGGGTTGGGGCGTGACACTACCGTGTGGTGGCAGGCAATCTCACATCCTACCATGTGTTGGTAGACAATCTCGCATCCTACCGTGTGTTGGTATGCAACCTCGCATCCTACCGTTATGAAAGAGAATGCCTTGTGGGCGCCGACAATTCGCAATCTACCATGTGGTTGGGCATAATTTTGCAGCCTACCATGTGGTAGTGTACAATTTCGCAGCCTACCATGTAGTAGTGCACAATTTCGCAACCTACCATTGGCTTGTGCTCACTTTTGTAACCTACCATGGATTTTCCCAATTCGTAGCCTACACTTTTTGGTCTTGAAATACGCATCCTACCATATTTGGCCTTGTGGTTCGCATCTTACCATTACATCTTGAGATTTCGCAACCTACCACTACATCTGGAATTTCGCAACCTACCACTACATCTTGGAATTTCGCAACCTACCACTATATCTTGGAATTTCACAACCTACCATCTTCTTTGAATTTGTCATTTTTTGGTTGCGCGTTACTCCATATGTAGGTTGCGACCTCTGGAGTTCCTCTTTGTAGGCTACAATTCGCGAGCCTCTATTGTAGGTGACTCCTTAGCGCCCTTAAGTAGGTTTCGACTTTTGAACCCTAATGGTTCGTGACCCAGCGGTTAGTCGGTTAACCTACCACATTCCCTTATTTAGGTAGGCTACTCTTTAGGACCCTTTCTTTGTTGTTGAGGTAGAGCTGACACGCCGTCACATTTTCAAATAGTAGTCTAGTAGTCACCAGTCAGTGTATCCTTTTGTCATGTACCTTCATTGTTGTACCAAAGTGCCCTTCGAGGGTTAGATTGACTCAAACGAGCCGACTAGCCAAACGTTCATGGCGAGCTCGCGGAGAATCCATCTCTCTAGTTTGTCCATCTTCTCTCTTCAATGACTTGTAGCGCAATAGGCGCCAACGAGTTATGAGGTAACGTGCCCCTAGTACTCCTGATATATGGTAGACACTAGTCATTCTTGACTTTGATCTCTCTCATGCATATGTGGCACACATTGCATTTTTGCCTTTCGGTTGCACGGTAGTTGCAAGTTGCGTACGACTTTCGGGCCTCGGCTATATTAAACGTGCCTATGCGGCTTCTATCTTTAGTTATGCTTCGCATAAGCCTTGTCTTATCGTAGCCTTACTTATGGAGATCGACTACGCGTTTGGCAGTGAAGTGGCCTACTGTTAGGCGAGCTTGATCCGAGGCGGTTACCGTTAGGTAAGCTTGACGTAAAGGGACCACTACCTTCGTAGGCTACACTATTTGGTATTCAAATGAAGTAGTTTGGTTTTCACGGTCTACCATACTAGTAGACTGGTCTACTTAGGATGCGAATAGGGTAGCTTTCCTACCATGATGTTCTTTAAAAATTGAAGCCATAGTTCTTCATAATTAGAGCCTACTATGTGATAGTCCTTGTGCTCGTAATGCCATAGAATGAACGGTTGTTGCCTACTGTGTTAGTAGGCTAAAAAAAATGTGTCTTTCTAACATGTTAAGTATGGGGCCAAGTTAGAGGCTACCATGTTGGTAGGCTTGAAAATTTTCAACCTTCCTATCCAAAAAGGTAGAGGTAGCATCGGATCCTACTATGTTGATAGGCTTTGAAGAACAGATGCGTTCATCCTCTTAGCACATCGAACATTATAGAGTTAGTCTTGGAGCTTCCTATGACATGGTAGGCTATGAATAATCGTTCGCGTATCCTAGCATCAGAAACTGTGAAGCATCGCTAGAGTCCACCACGATGGTAGGCTCTGAAAATTCGTTCACGTACTCTTGTTTCAAAAATTATGGAATAAGTTTGGAGCCTACCGTGCTGGTAGTCTTCTAAAATATTTGTGCCTTCTTGAAAAACAATAGATTGGGGACTACTGTGTTCTCGCAAAGCTTACCTCACCACTCTTCTGAACTGGCACCTACCACTTGGTCCAAGAAGTCAGTGACGCTTACAATGTTGGTAATCTCTACGTCTTAACCTTGTTAAGTGAACTCATTGCCTTGACTGTGCATGCACTGGAAAAAAGATTTTGACTTTGTAGTTGAGTAGGCTACTATAGTAATTTGGCGTTGCTGCATCCTTACGATTACCGTGGTTGGTAGCCTCAAGCTTGATAGTAGGTTAGAACCAAGTAGGTTATTACTGTAATAGTAGGGTTAGATGCGCCGGCAGTAGGCCACAAAGATTTCTTAGATTGACGCTCTAAAATTAGCTGGCTTATTTGTTTTCTACCATTGTTGGCATTCTTGAACTTGGTAGAGTTTTCCAATCAAGTGGCAGCCTACTGTGGTCGGTAGGCTCCAAAGGGATAGTGACATCTTATAATCAAGTCATGTTCTTGTCGCCTACTATTACTGGCAGGTTCTCATTAATTAAGTCTTGTTTTTCCACAGATGATGCTTGTAAGTTGTGCCTATTGTAGGACTTTTATGTAGGTTAGTCCGATTTGGACTTTGATAGGTAGTTTAGCCTTTACAAACTACTGACTCTTAGGCCGATCCACTTAGGACCTTAATTGGGTAATTTGGTCGCTATAGACTGTTATGCAGTTGTAATGGAGGACTACCTTAGTAGACTGGTTCGCTTAGGACTCTTGGGTAGTCGCAATGGACCACAACCTTAATAGTTTGGTCCGCTTAAGACTTTTACGTAGGTTGGTCCCCATAGGACGTCGAGCAATCGCATGGGACCATAGGTTGGTTCACGTGAGACTTAATGTAGTCACGTAGGATTGTATTCGTAAGTTCGTCCTTATACGACTCTACATGGTAGAACCGTAGGTTGGTCCACATAGGACTTTACACGCTCGTGTAGGACCGTAAATTGGTCCGCATAGGAATCTGACTTGGTAGGTTGATAATTTCAGAGCCTACCATAGTAGGCAGGTCCCCTTAGGATATTAAGTGACGAAGTGATGATATCAGAACCTATCGTAGTAAGTGGGTCCCCTTAGGATCCTAAGTTGATAGGTTGATAATTTCGGAGCCTACTGTAACAGGTTGCAGCATTCAAGAGGTCAAGTTGGTACATTATACATTTCGACTCTACCTTAGTAGGTTGCGCCCTTTTGGCATCTTGTTTGGTAAATGGGTCACTTTGGACCTACCATAGTAGGTTGCGCCTTTTAGCGTCTTATGGTTAGTCCACATAGGACTTTACACGCTCGTGTAGGACCGTAAATTGGTCCGCATAGGAATCTGACTTGGTAGGTTGATAATTTCAGAGCCTACCATAGTAGGCAGGGTCCCCCTTAGGATATTAAGTGACGAAGTGATGATATCAGAACCTATCGTAGTAGGTGGGTCCCCTTAGGATCCTAAGTTGATAGGTTGATAATTTCGGAGCCTACTGTAGTAGGTTGCAGCATTCAAGAGATCAAGTTGGTATATTATACATTTCGGACTCTACCTTAGTAGGTTGCGCCCTTTTGGCATCTTGTTTGGTAAATGGGGTCAATTTGGACCTTACCATAGTAGGTTGCGCCTTTTAGGCGTCTTATTTGGTAGATGGGTCACTTCGGACCCTACCATAGTAGGCTGCGTCCTTTAGGCATCTTAGTTAGTAGATGGGTCACTTCGGACCCTACCATAGTAGGTTGCGCCTTTTTGGCATCTTATTCGGTAGATGGGTCACTTCAGACCCTACCATAGTAGGTTGTGTCTTTTTGGCATCTTATTCAGTAGATGGGTCACTTCGGACCCTACCATAGTAGGTTGGTCTACTTAGGACTCTTATAAAGTCGCAAATGACTACTACTTGGTCCTCTTAGGACTTTAAGTGGTCGCATGGGATCGTAATTGTAGGTTGGTCCGCATAAGACTTCGAGTGGCCATGTGGGACCATAGGTTGGTCTCGAGGGGCTTTGAATTAGCAGTTTGGCCGTTGTGGTTTTTACCAAAGTAGTTTGATCCGCTTAGGACTTTGAATTGATAGTTCGGCCTTTGGGGCTTCTACCAAAGTAGTTTGATCCGCTTGGGACTTTGAATTGGTAGTTCAGCCGCTGGGGCTTCTACCAAAGTAGTTTGATCCACTTGGAACTTTGAATTGGTAGTTCGGCCGCTGGGGCTTCTACCAAAATAGTTTGGTCCACTTGGGACTTGAATAGGTAGTTCGGCCGCTAGGGATTCTACCAAAGTAGTTTGGTCTGTTTGGGACTTGGGTATGGTCGTAATGGGACTACGTAGGTTAGTTCGTATAGGGCTTTTATATAGTCACGAGGGACTACGTAGGCTAGTTCGGTTAGGACTTTTTGGTAGTCACGAGGGACCACGTAGGCTAGCCCGCTTAGACCTGTACTTGGTCGCAAGGAACTACATTTTGTAGGTTGGTCCACATAGAACCTCTATTTGGCCACAAGGGGTTATATTTCGTAGGATAGTCCTCATAGGACTTTTGTGTAGCCGCAATGGGCTATCTTTCGTAAATTGTCCTCATAAGACCTTTGTTCTGGCCACGACGGGCTCCATCCTCGTAGGTTATCCTTTTATGACTTTCATGTAGTCGTAATCGACTGTATTTTGTACTTTCCCTTTCTTTCGATACCAAGGTGGTGAATTAGGGATTTCGCGTGCCTCTTCTAGTTGATTGAGACAGGTTTAGAAGACTGTCATTATATAGGTTTAGAAGACTGTTTGAGTCTGTGTTCGTTTACGTACTCATACCGCGCAGCCCAAATGATGGGTGTACTTGTTCACATTTCGCTAGTTTACTTCAAACATGCCTTCAGACCTCGGAGTCTTAACTAGACAAATTATACAATGAGTGGGCCAAAACACATTGCCTTTTTATTTGAGAAGCTAATTACAGTGATTACTCCTGGGCGTGTCACCGACTGAGACTGATTCTACTAACCCTTTGGAGGGGAGACTAACTTAAGACTAATGACCCCCTAGAGGGGCTATTAACTAACGGTCGCTAATGCTAAAAGTAATGTTTGTTGAGGCAAATGGTATTTCGACTACTGTGACTGAGATGTGCTTGCGGTAGGTTACTTGCATTGAGCTTGCACAGTAGCTTGTTCCAGTTGGTATACGACATCGTAGCCTGGTTGTCTTTGAGAGGTTCTCCATTGCGCTCTTATTTCACCGATCCCCCACTGGGTAGAGAACTTGATCACTTTGTGGTAAGTGGATGAAACAGCTTTCATATCATGGATCCACGGTCTTCCCAAAATGATGTTGTAGGGCGATGGACAATCTATCACTGAGAATTGAGTGAAAAGGTTTACGTCGTGTGTATCGATAGGAAGGATAATCTCCCCAATGGTGCTCTTGCTCTCGCCGCTAAATCCTACTAGTATGGTTGTCGAGCGCGTGATGCAAGATTCATCAATTCCCATTTCGTTAAGGGTTTTTAACTTGAGTACATTGGCAGCGCCACCATTGTCAACTAGTATTTACCTAACCAGCTGGTTGGTCAGCATCAACTCGATGACTAGGGCATCGTAGTGCAGGTCATCTTGGTAGTTTGTTCCCTGGTTGGAGAACGTGATGACTTTACCCTTGTTCGAACTCCCTTAATCGTTGGGGCCTAAAGTCAGATTTGAACGCACGTCTAGTGCGTATATTTGTTGTCGAGTAAACAGTCGTACCAACCCTTGGATCTGCCCGTGATGGCATTGACAATGTGCTCATATCTGGTGATCTTGGCGAAGTGGTATCCTGAGTCGCATGCTCTCCTTCTTCTTGGGCCATCATTCTTCTCTCGTGGATTTGTTCTTGTTCAAGTAATCGTCTATTATCTCATGAGTGGTTGCTCCTTCGCTCATCCGAGTTTAAAGGCTCACATCTTCCATGATATCGATCAGATGTCATAGTTCGTCTGTGGTCTTGCCTACCGCAGTACGGCGATGAGGGACGGTAGTTGGCTCTATCTTCCTCCCATTTGATCTGGGCCACGCCTGGCTAGGACATCCTCCATGGTTTTCCATGGGTACATGGTCAATTCCTTGTACAGGTCGGACTCAGGGACCAGGACTTTGCAAAAGGCCGAGATAGTTGTGGGCTACGTTGCAGTGCGGGGATGGATACTTTCTCCCTGTTGAATCTTTCCCACGTAGTCACGCAAAAGTTCACCTATCTTTTGCACAATTAGGTAAAGATCGTCTGATTGTTTTTCTAATTTCCTGCTGCTCGCAAACTGCTCCACGAACTTGTCTGTTAACTTGGCGAAATAGGAGATACCGTTGTTCGGTAAGCTCGTGTACCATTGCACGGCAGGTCCTACCAAGCTGGAACCGAGCCCTTGCACATGCAGGCTTTTCTTGAATTTTGCGGGACGGTTTACTATAAACACCCTCTGCTTGTATTGCATTATGTGGTCGTCGGATCGGTAGTCCCGTTGTAGGGCCTCATGTTCGAAAAATTGAACATAGCCGGCCTCTACCATGGTGATGGGAATCAACAAACGGGGAGTCAGCAAAGTTGTTTGCCGCACTCTTCTTGATAGGGACAAGTACCCTAGGGATCCCTGGATTAAGGATTCCATCTCTTGGAATCGACGAAAAATGTCTTGGTTCAGTCATCCTTCATCTGCTGACTGAGTAGGTGGTTGTTCAGTGGCGACGGTAGGTTGGAGGTAAACTCCACTCCCGGGTGTCTGTTGTGGTGTAGACCCAAGGGATTGCATGGGTACCACCGCTGTCCGTATGCGATCAACTTTCCAAGGTTATGTGGGGTAGCGGACGCCGTAAGGGTCTTGACCCTTTCCTCTAGCTCAATATTTTCCTGGCGGACAGCAGTGTTTTTCGTCTTAAACTTTTTCAGCTTGTCCTTGCAAGCTTCCATCTCGGCCATCAAGGCCTCCATCTATGCTTGAAGATTGTTTTGAATGCTCGTTTCGGCCATTGCTTTCGTCGCAAGTAGAAATTACCAGAGGCTTGTAGCCCTCTGCTCAAGTAGCTAAATTGCTAGGGCCCCACGGTAGGCGCCAAATTGCAAATGTCAAAATCTACAATTACGAATTTTGGGCCACCAGCAACCTGCAAGGACAGAGGCGAGAAAGGCGGCGTTAAGTCTTGGGACACCGGTGTGATGCCAGCCGAAGACACTCCGACGCTCAAGTCAGTAGGTTATCGGAGAGGATAAGAAAATGAGAAAAATAGGAAAGAAAGACAGAGACTACCGTAGTATCGACGACGATATTAGGAGTGTAGGCCGTGGAGATGTAGAGGGGAAAGGGGAAGTAATGCTAGAGCGGCTAGTATTCGATGCCTCTTCCTTGTGTAGGCGTAGCCTACTTATAAGTATAGGTAGGCCAAGAGTCACAGACTCTTAGGACTTGTACTCCTAGTAGACTACCTTATCGCTTATCTCGTGGGATAGAGTCAGTCTCTATCCTGAATCCTTCAACGATCGTTCGCTTCTCGTAGGCTGGGCAATATAATAGGTCAAGAGTCGCTTATCCCTTGAGACTTGCAACTTGAGTAGACTACTTCCAGGAAGCAGTTAGTTATCCCGTAGGATAGGCCTCGTCGATCGTCATCTGTTATAGTAGTTTAGTCACTTAAGGTAACCTTCTTCGTCGTTTATCTACTACGGTAGGCTAATCCCTTAAGGTATCTTTCTCGGTCGCTTATTTGTTACAGTAGGCTAGTCCTTTAAAGACTCTTTCTTGGCCGTTTATCCGTTTGCACCCGGCAAGGCCATGGGTCGTGCCCGAGTCCATCGTCGGTCATCTACATGATCCGTTCTTTGGGCCTAGTGTAAAGCTTTGGGCCTCCACGTGGGCTCCTCCAGTAGTAGGCTGCGACTTAAGGTGCTACATACAGGCCTTGGCCCCAACATTAATGTCGTTTGGGGCTAAGCAAACCATCGTGGGTTGGACCGAGAGTCCAAGCCCATTTTTGCATTAACACTAAGTAAGCAAATTTTCCATTAAGCGCAACAAATTGGGTTACAAAAATAAACAGTCACCAATCAACTAAGGATGTTCTCTAAGCTCCATTTTCCATAAAGGATCCTATTCTTGACATATCTTTATATTTTTTTTGAGTATAAATTTCAGTCTAATTGACTGGAAAATGTTAGGAACTTAATTCTCTTCCGAGGAAAAAGTATTTCGATAAATCCTCCTATTCCTTTCTTTCCAAATAGCATAAACGATACCACAAAGTAAAAGTCTTATGAGAGAACTCCGAAGGTCTTTTCCCTTACAATGTCTGATGCTCCTAGGTTTCCACGTCCTCCAACTCGTAATCTCTTCATTCACCATAACCATATCCAAGCCCCAGGCCTAAATCCTTCTACTCATACCACAACCAAAGAACAAGTAGTCCTATATCTTCCACAGCTAAGCCGCACATAATATAGATGCAGTCGCTCGATACACCCCAAGCTAGTAGTCTATCCTTAGTAGGAAGCCTGTTAAGAAGCACCAACCAAGTAATAAAACTATGTTTGGGGATTCTGCCATTACTCCAAATGAGATGATACCACTTAACTTCCTCATACTTTGTTCTGATAGAGCCCCAAGTCGAAGCAGAAGAGAAGTCACCATTAGCACTCGACTTCCATCTCCAAGAGTCTTCTCTATTAATGTCAGGTAAAAACCGAACACCATCACCAATTTCTCTGAAAGTAGGGAGGTCAGGCAACAACCAATTACTATTCTCACATCCCCAACCTTGCCATCTCTTGCAACAATCGTAAAACATTCATCACTCACTTCAAGAATGTCCAAGAGGCAAAACCCACGGGTGCAGGGAATCGAACCAAACGAATGAGGCCCTTCCATTGCTAATCCTGACGCTACACAGCTACTTAAATCTTGGTCTGATTTTTAGTAATTTCCTCCATTGCCAGGATGCATTAGAACTAGGATTATGGTCCCCAGGCTCTTACCCTTTAGGTAATAGTCCTTTACCCATTTAGACCAGATAGAATTTGGCTCAGAAATGAGGGTCCATAACTGTTTAATCAAGCACGCCATATTAGAGTCCTCTACCTTTTGATGCCCAAACCTCTATAGTTGTTCTACTCACCATGTCCCAACTAACCTTTGCACCCCTAGCACCTTCATTCTTCCCCTTCCAAAGAAATCCCGCAATTTTACGCTCCAAGGCCTTTAAAACTCTTTAGGGAAAACAAGAATAGAAGACAAGTAAGCATGAATATTAACCAAAACAAATTTAATCAAAGTCAATCTTCCAGCAAACGAAAGAAATCTAGATGTCCAATGATCCACCCGGCTACACATCGTCTCAATTAAAGGGTCGAAGAAACTTTTACTCAATCTGCTAGAAGCAAGGGGTACTCCCAAGTAGAGGAATGAGGAACTCCTTCCCTGAAACCAAGGACAGGTTTGAGCATATTTTTGAGGTTGTCAATACATCATCAAAGTAGATCAAACTCTTTTCAGCATTAACATTGAGCCCAGAGATTTTGCTGAAGATATCCAGAACTTTTTTTACAGTTTTAAGAGATCCCGAATCAGCCTTGCAAAATATGAGCACATCATCTGCGAAGCTCAAATGAGAAATACGACCTTGGCACATTTTGGGTGGAAGGTGAATCACCTCTGTTGGCAGCTTTGTCCAGTAAGCACGAAAAAACTTTCATGACCAAAACAAACAAGTAAGGAGACAATGGGTCTCCTTGCCTGAGACATTTTGCTCCACTGAAATAGGCCCTCCAAAGATCCAATAATAACGGTAGAATATTTAGGAGAGGAGACACAGGCCATGAACCATCTAAATCAATGCCTCAAGGACCCTGCTAACAAGCCACCAGTTAACCGAATCAAATTCTTTCCGAATATCCACTTTGATAGCACACCTCGGTGACAAATGTTTCTTGGTATATTTACGAATTAGTTCCTGACCCAAGAGGACATTAGAGATAATGCAACTTCCTGGAATGAAGGCTGCTGGTTTATAGAGAACACATCACCAAGAACCCTTTCAATCTATTTGCTAGGATTTTAGAGATGCATTTGCAGATAATATTGCAACACGAGATCGGTCTGTAATCTCCCACCTTAGATGGGTTGTTGACTTTTGGCACTATTGTGATAATAGTTGAATTGCATTCCCCGAGAAGTAAACCTTCTCGGAAAAAAGATTTGATGGCATTTATCACATCAGAACCAACAATCGACCAAGCCTTCTATAGAAACACGTAGTATACTCACCAGGACTTTTCTCATTATTCATCGAAAAAATAGTATGTTTAACTTCCTGATCATGACCAAGCTATCCAAACCTTCCAAATCAACAGAATAGAGAGACTTACCCAAAATCATTCTAATATCATACACTGAGAAATAATGGTAATCATTTGGGGAACCTAGATCCTCTCATTTAAGCACTCACGAATTCATCTCTGATGACGTTAATAACATCAATAACTGATCCACTTTCCAACTCCAATTTAGAAAATCTTGTTTCTAATAAATCTGCCTTTAGCACATTTGTGGAAGAAACTCGAATTTGCATTGCCTTTTATAGAATTTGAGGAAACTGCCACAACAAATACCGAGGCAGCAGTATATGTCCTCGTTACATGTTAAACATAATAAATTCCTATCTAAAAGCTTAATCAATTGGATTTAGCCAAGTCGTTGATGCACATCTCCAGTTGCAAGAGGATTATGTATAAAACTCAAATCTGTTTGTTTGCAACCAATAGTGCTTTTGCTGACACAGTGTCATAAATGTTGAAGGCTACTACTTAATTCACAAAACAACTAATAAATGGTAATGAGTTGCCTTTTATAGAATTGCAGTAATTGCTCAATTTGAATAGTTTGAAATCCATTTATAGCCAAGTCGTATACGAATTTCGTGAATTTCTATGGTCATGGTCTGAAGAAACCATGTTGCAGTGTGATTCTTTCCCTACTAATAAGAGAGTTGTAGAAATTTTATCATGTATCTACATTATAGAGAAAAAAGTACAAAAGTGAGTCCAAATTATCTGCGTGTGTATCATATTTCACACGTGTTCAATTATCGCATGTATTC